>NC_083366.1:38822500-39037500 GCF_030254825.1 Meriones unguiculatus
GTATCAAACTGAGTCAAGCTAAAAGTTCCTCCAGGTCACCAGAAGATCCACACCAAATGTTTATCATTATTATTTATGCCTCCAAAACTGCCCAGTAGGTTGAAAATGGAAAAGCATTGATACACGTATCATACACTTAGGTGTATGAAAGCAACCACAGTGGAGAGCAGGAGACAGAAATGTCTGCTAGAAAGCTGGCTGAGAATCCTGAATGGAAAGTGCCCCGCAGTACCAACCTGGGAAGTCAGGGCTCAGGACGGTGGGTTAGTTCTAAGAAGGAGGGTTCGAATGATAGCCCACATGGTTCGTCCAGGTCATCTGTGGTTTTTGAAGGCTGACATTTTCTCCTATGTTTTTTTTTTTTTTTTTTTTTTTTGGTGAAATGATGCCATGCTTTAGTAAACCATCAGCATGGTATTCTGTCTGCTCACGGCACCTTTTTCGAATTTCTGCTTTGAAGTCTCACAAGCTAATTTCTGGCTTTCAAAATGTAAGGGCTCTCCCTTTAATAATCCCTTAAAAATCTTTCATTGCCTTCATTATTGCCTCGTTTCTGTCTGATTAAAACTAATTTAGCCTTCCATAATCCTTTAGACTTATCCATGGAATCTGATAGCATTATATTTTTCCTTTTTTTTTTTTTTTTACTTACTGTCATCATGAAGCAGCTAGCCGATTACTCTTCTCCTTAATGGTTTTTTTTTAGGTTCAAAACCAAGTTGAGACATAGTATAAAATTCAAGCAGGTTTAAAATAAGTGATGTGACAATTTTTTTTTTTTTTAATATTTGTTTATAGCCCTCAACTTCAATACTCAGACTCTCCATAGACTGCTCAGCTATGTTTTTTTTTTTTTTTGGTCTGTAGTTTGGTTAGTTACTACATAAATGTTTGTGAAGGCATTTTACAAATCAGAAGACTTCAAATGGAACTTATATTAACAAAAAAGCCCTGTGCCTCCTTTTGGCTTTTGAACTTAAAGTGTCTCTGCAGAGGAGGGAAATATGTAAAATTGTTTCTAGAGCCTACTATTCTAGACACTTATAAAGTACAAAAAATGCTACTTTTAATGTTTTATTAAACAATTTTTAGGAATTTTGTGTTGGCTGACTGATTGACCATTCTGTTTCATTTGTACAATTGAAGTGAAACATAACCTGTTTCCTTCCTTCCTTCCTTCCTTCCTTCCTTCCTTCCTTCCTTCCTTCCTTCCTGCCTTCCTTCCTTCCCTTTCTTTCTTTGAGTCAAGCCTTTTCTATGTGGTTTTGACTAACCTGGAACTCAATATGTAGAACAGACTGGTCTTGAACTCGCAGAGATCTGAGTCCCTGGAGTAAAGGCATGTGCCACAATGCCTGAATTAACTTACTCATTTTCCTGTCTCTTTTGAGTAAGATATTGGTTTTGGCACTTTTCCCGTACTTGGTAGAATAAGACTTTTCAGTGAATGACCCATCTAACTTTCTTCTTTTTCTCATTTTTAATTTCTTTTTCTGGTGCTGTCGATTTAACCCAGAATCTTGAATATCCCAGATATACCACTGATCTGTCTCCTCAGATCTCTTGCTTTTTATTTTTAAGACAGAGTTGCCCATCCAGGCCTTGAACTCAGTTTGTATCTCAGGTTGGACTTGAACTATTGATCCTCCTTCTTCAACCTCTTACATAGCTGGAATTGTAGACTAATATCACCAGGCCCAGCTAGATTTCTTCTTCATTTTAGTAAGGAATGTGTGTATACCTGCAAAAGATCTTATCTGTCTTTCCTTTACTAGAATAATTTACCTCATAAGGTTGTGAGCATATACAAACAAGAAGTAATATGTGAGTACTCTGAAAATGCACATTGGTAGAGAAATGGAGATGAAATGCTTTGTTGTCTCAAACCTCTATTAGAAGTACATTTGCTAATGGCAAAGATTGTGTTGATAGGGTTCTTAAAGTTTTGTGATGGTGATGCTCTTCTTGTAATCCAGTCTGTGCTCTCATCTCCTTAGAGACCCACAGTGAGAACTTCAACCACTAAGAGACTTAGCTAGCTACTTTCCTCCTTTTAACTCATCTTTGTTTTTATCTCATGATAGCCAAAAGTAGGCTTGACAAGTTCATCCAAGGAAAGTTTTCCAGTCAGCTTTAGGTACCGTCTGTGTATTTCAGTACTTCCTACCACAGAAACTTGTTCAAGATGATTTGCTTTTTGTGAGGTTTATGTCGCTGTGGTAAAACACCCTGAGAAAAGCAGCTTATGGAAGAAAGGATTTATTTGGCTTTCAATTCTGTCACTGTGGAGAAGTCAGGGAGGCAGGAACTTGAAGCAGCGAGTCACCCACAGTCAGGAGTAGAGAGCAAAGAATCAATGCATACATGCTAGTTCCTGGCCAGAGTTCCCCTCTCTTACATCTTTCAGAGTCCTCTTCCTAGGGAATGGAGCCACCCACAAAGGCTAGGCCTTCCTACCTTGATTAACATAATTGAGACAATCTCTTGTAGACAAGGTCCCGCCAACCTAATCTCCAAGTGATTCTAGATTGTGTTAACTTCACGAATAAAACTAACCTGCACACTGACTACAGAAATATATTTTTGCATTTGTGTCTGCTCAGACTTTTTGCTTGGTTTCTAGTGTTAGCTATAACTTCTTTTTAACAACACCAGCCAGTTCAACATGCTGGAGTTTGAACATAGCAAGTTTCTGTCTACTTTCTTGATTCAGAGTTTAACACTGAAAAGTCAGGTGTGGTAGTACAGGCTGTAATTCCAGTGTTTATTGGATAGAGGCAGGAGCTTAGCTCCATAGTAAGTTTGAAGTCAGCCTGGAATACATGACAGCCTGTCTCAAACAACAACGCCAACAAAAAACAAAAACAAAAAAAAGATTTCATACATTCTTACTTACTTGCATTTTCTCTTTAGAGTTTGGGTAATTATCTAAAAATCCTTGAGGAGTTCATTTGCTTACTTGTTGCTCCTGATAAGCCAGTCCATCCCATGCTTAGTCAGCTGTTAGATCCACATGAAGGGAGTGAACTGCTTCCCCTGACCAAGACTACAAAGCTCCTCCTCTCCTCCCTTGCTGCCCCTCAGTGAACCCTCCCCAAAGAATATTGAACCCACTACAAGAGAAACCAGGGACAAGGATGCAGGCCCTGCACAATTTCCTGGGCAGGGGGGCGGGAATGAAGGTTCGGTGAGGACGGTGCTAGCTGGCCAGTTTTCATGAGTGGACCCCTGAGACACTTACGGTCTGGTCTAGAACTCCCAGCCTCAGTGTCCTACCTCTTCCTAGCCACAGAGGAGCCCACTGGGGCTTTCCTGAGATCCAGTTCTTGAAAGTACTGGATCTCATAATCTGAATTTCATGCATTTGTGGAACACATACAACAAACTTTAAACAGAAACACTGAGAAGACAAATGCCATTAAATAGTGAAAATGCCTATCTTAAAAGCATTTAAAAGCCACATTATTTCTGGATTATAGAAAACCCAGACAATGCCAAAGTCAAAAAAGTCAAAGATGAGAACATACTTATTCCTCCTCAGTCCCATCACCAGCAGTAGCCACTGTTTTTGTTGGTTTGGATTTTTATGTTTATAGCTCTGACATTTAGCTTTTAATCCCCATTCGTGTTTACATTTTCACTTCATGTACTGTGTCTTAGCCATCTTTAATCCATCATATAAGTTCAGTTTAGTAGCTGCAGTAAGAGTCCCCATAGCCTGTGCACAATGTTCTTATAGTGACCCCTCCCCCCTCACTTTCTTCATCCCATCTCCGTTCTTTCCTTTCTCTTTCTCTCATTCTGCTATAAAAGTCGTCAGGGTCCTTAGTAAGGCAAGCTAAAACCAATTAAAGAAGCATTATTATCAGAAAAGTAGAATTACTGTTAGTTATAACTTTATTGTGTCAATCACAGTAGTGGCACTGGACAGGCTAGATGATGCTTCCTTTAAGCAGAATCTCATTGTTTATTACTGAGGGCACATTCTGTTACACATGGCACAGAGTTCATCCAGGGACAAGGCTGCTTTTGTATCATATTGGGCTAGACTCAGAGCAAGAGGACCCCTGGCACCTCTGAGCAGGACTAGACAGAGTTAATCTTAGCACTGTGAATGCAAATTGTCTTAAGGCACCCTGACACCACTGCAGAGGATTCCACTGTTGACTGAGCAGCCTCAGATTTTCAGAAGTCTGATACTTACTAGCTGCAGTGCCTTGCACAGGTAGCCAGTGCCAAGAAGTGACAAGCTACACTGTAAAATTTATTTCTCAACAAAATAATGAGATGTCTGCCTATCTGCCCACTCATGAGCTCCACCCACCAAGTGTCTCAGCCAGGAAGACAGGCTAACACTTCTTTAAATCTTGTAAAAAGAGCTTTCCCTTCCAGTGGGTGTGACAATTTCTCTGAGAACTTGCCCAGCGAGGCTTTGGCAGTTATCATATTAAACCATCTTTTTCTATCTTTGGTCTTCGGTGAATTTGTTCACAGAAGGGTCATCACTAGCCTGTCACTGCTATTCCCAATATGGTAATTAAAACAGTGAAAACACATTTATGTATTTGTGGAGGTTCCATGATGTATTTTAACCATGGTTAAAAACCTGTAGTTCTTGGTTGGAGTATCAGTCTCAGGAAAGACCCCTGTGCTCAGAGTTTTTGCTTCTGTTGCTCTCCTTGTGGAGTTCCTGTCCTCTCCAGATCTTACTGTTTCCCACTTCTTTCCTAAGATTCCCTGCACTCTGCCCAAAGGTTGCCCATAAGTCTCAGCATCTGCATTGATACCCTGCAGGGTAGAGCCTTTCAGAGGTCCTCTGTGTCAGGCTCCTGACTTGTTCCCTCTTTTCTCCTTCTTCTGATGTCCATCTTTTTTGCCTATGCATGGAGATAACGTAAAGACCCCTGTACAGATTTAGCCCATGGCAGTTTAATATCCAAGTGGGTTCCATTGTAATAAGAACAGGGACTGTCTCTGACATGAACTGATTGGCCTGCTCTTTAATTACCTCCCTCTGAGGGGGAAGCAGCATTACCAGGCTACAGAAGAAGACAATGCAGCCACTCCTGATGAGACCTAATTGACTAGGATCAGAAGGAAGGAAAAGAAGACTTCCCCTATCAGTGGACTTGGGGAGGGGCATGCATGCAGAGGGTGGAGGAAGGGAGGGATTGGGATGGAAGGAGGGAGAGAACCACACGGGAGATACAAAGTGAATAAAGTGTAATTAATAAAGAATTAAAAAAAAAGGAAAGAAAAACCCTGTAGTTCTCAACATTACTTTAGCTATTCTCTCCAGCTTACTTTTCTGAGGGCATTAAATAAACCCATGCTTTACTTCATTTTCTTCCACAGAGTAGGTAGTCATTAAGAGCACCAGCCTGAAGAGATTGCCAAGGCCTCACTGCTTTCTACAACATGTCATGTTCACTTGTCTTTACAAACTTCTTACCAACTGTGTAACAGGAGTAAATGCCCCATCGCCCTTACAACGGGAAACTGTTTACAGAACACATTATATTCTTCCATTCTGAGCAGCAATTTGTAACAAGTAGGCACGATTTTCATATTTGTGGGCAACTTCCCAAATGTCTCACCGGCAGTTGGTTAGGCTCTATAATTGGTGTGTGTGTGTGTGTGTGTGTGTGTGTGTGTGTGTGTTCATTAAGTGGGTTAACTTGCCGGAGACCGAGAGGGAGATGCCGGAGGCTGACCGCCCCAGTAAAATTCCTATGACTCGAACTCCCCTGTTCCTGGCCTTGAGTAACTTCCTAACAAAGGGCCTTCAAGACAAATGGCCTTCAAGATAAATTGTCTCCTCGGAGACAGGCAGGCTGGAACTTCCGAGAGAAACTGCAAGATGTTCCTTTTCCAGGCCTGCTGAGGCTGACTCCCCCCGCCCTGCTTGCCTGCTTCCTGATAAGACTGCCTTAAAATGAAGTAGCTTTCTTTCAATAAACAGACTTTGACAAGACTTAGCTTGGTCTCGCTCTTCTTTCTCGCCCGGTTTGCCTTTCAGGTAGAGGGCCTTCTCGAATCCTACCCAATAACTAAGTCCCGAGGGTCGGGGCATTAACTGTAGAGCTCAGGTAGGTGCCACCCTAGAGTTGTAAGTTGGACAGGACATTGGCCTTGAGGTGAAGGCAGGTCTGTCCATTTCCTATTCATAGATGCTTAATATTCATTATGCAAATTTACTTAGCATAGTCTACATATGGCCAACGAGGTGGTTTCAGTCCTTTCTATTTGTAGACAATGCTGAAACCAAGTGGTTTCAAGCACATATCATCTTACACAGGTATGAATTCATCTCCAGGATACAGTTAAAGAAATGAAAGATGATTTGCATTTTTAAAATTTCCATGTGCTGCCAGTTTGATTTTCAGCGAGGTGATGTAAGCGTGCTTGGTAGAACCATAGAATGTACTAAGTAGAATTATAGATACATACTACAGGTATTTTTCCAAGTAAGAGTCCCCCTTCCCAATTAACTTTAGTGTGTCTCAAGGTGACACTAGACTAATCAGGACACTTGGAGTACTGGAGGAAGAGAAAACAGAGGAAGTGGATCTGGGACAAAAAGGATAGTGGGAGTCCAAGGTGGCAGGGTTCTGCTACACGAATGGTGGTACCTGGACTGGCGCCAGCAGGATTGCACCAGTCCACTTGACCATCTCCGCCAGCCAAAAAGATAGCAAATCCTTTGCGGTTAGGAGTGTGTGTGTGTGTGTGTGTGTCTGTGTGTGTGTCTGTGTGTGTGTAGGTGGGGGGGTACGTCAGTTATATTCCTCAGTTACTCTTCACCTTGTTTTTTAATGCAGCAGAGCCTACTGAATCTTGCTTGGCTGTCGAGCAAGCCCCAGAGTCCTGTTTCTAAAGCACTGAGATTCCATAAGGTTCTGGGGATTCAACTCAGGACCTACCAGGAGAAAGAGTTTCTATTTTTCCAGCCTTTTGTTTTGTTTTCTTTCCTCCTGAGTCCGAGCCTCAGTGCTGGCCAGGCTGGCTCCCTCCTTAGCTGCTTACGTCTTTATGCTCTTACACTCACCCTGATTCCTGCTACCTCTGCCCCAGGGACTTACATTTTATTCATTTATTTATTTCTATTTTATTGATGTGCCAAATTTCCCCCACAAAAAGACAGGTTTTTTTTTTTTCTTTCCCCCTCTCTCACGAAGAGTGTTTTGACAATGGCTTTACAGCTGTCCCTCACTCATTGACTTTCTGTTTTTTGTCCTGCGCCCTGGTCTCCATTTCCTTGACTTAAAATTTAAGAGCTGAAGCGATCACGTGGCAGCTCCCCCCCCCCCCCCCGCATGGCTTGAGCACTTCTAGTTTCAGCAGGAAATCCTCAGGATGTTTTGTGACCAGTTCATTTCTCCACAGGGACCCATTTGGGGCAGCTTCTGTCCTGTGTCTGGGATTGATATCATGGTTTTGGATCTGTGATGTGCTTTCAAGTGTAACCAGGTTTTGTATCCATCTCTGCAGTTACTGCTCATTGCTCTCTTTTCTAAGAAGAACCCCTTTCAAGAAACATGAGGTGGGGAACTTATGTCAAAAAGTAATTCTATGGCCTAATACTTCTGTAACTCAAACTGAACTGATCCTGGAGAACTCTGGAAGCTGCCTCTCAAAGTTTGCAAGGTTGCATGCCAAAAGGACGGTATTATCTTTGAAAAAGGAACCTCAGGCCTTTGAGCCAACTAGGGTGGGAAACTCTAGTTTTTGGTCTGGTCCTGAGGCGGAACTACCAACCAGAGTGCTTCCTTAGTATATAAATTATTTTCGTTCTTTGTTAGTAATTTAGCTTTAATTGAATGTTTAAAATTTTTTTTTTCTTTTCAGTATTCCATGACAACCTTACTGACACACTTTTCTGAGTGTGAGGCATGTATCCTAGTTCAGTTTCCATATCTCAGAGGGGCCAAGCCCCAACTCACTGTTCAACTCCTTCTGTGTAGAATTGGTACTGCCCGTAGTGGCATCAATTGCAATAAAAATGCCCCCAGGCATGTCCAAGACCAAGCTGATGGAGGCAACCCTGAATGAGATTTCCTCAGATAACTCTGGGTCAACTTGACAGTGAAGCTAACTAGGAGATATATTGATAAATTTTTTTTTCAAGTAGCACTCTTTCATACATATGCATTATATCATGCTCTTCCCTTCCTCCAACAATTTTTATCTTTGTTTGATCTCAAAAGTGCAAACTCAAACCAAAAAGGAACAAAACGAAAATAATATTTGCTGTGTCTGGTGTGAAGGGTGATGGACAACAATTTTGCTGTGTAATCTTTTTACTGTTTGAATTGTGTGAATGCAGTACTTACCCAACACAGAAATAATAAAATAAAAATGTAAGGAAACATGTTATTCATTTTCCCTTTTGAAGATCAGCCAAGAATAAGCCACAAGCAGAAACTGTGCAATGCTGATGTTTCTCAGGAAGCAATCTCCAGTATAAGCAAGGACTGTTTCATAGAACAAACTGTTTCTGTTTGTGATATTTCTAAGAGAAACATACCTGTTCTTGTGAAAGACAAGGTCTGTGAACAATGGGAGCTTTAAATGTGAGCAGAGTTATCCAGGTATGATGACTGTATCTCTCCCCAGATACTCAGGGTTGAGGAAGATCCTGTCAGCCAAGGGTTCAAACTAGCCTCTATGAGACTCTGTGAAAAATATTATTAAATATAAAATTATTGTTAAATATAATTATCAAAAACTTTAGCAAGAATAAGATTGATCTCTTTCCTTCCTTCCTTCCTTCCTTCCTTCCTTCCTTTCTTTCTTTCTTTCTTTCTTTCTTTCTTTTGTATACACTTACACAGTTTCTCTTTGAGACTGAGTTTTTCTCTGTTTCTGAGGCTGACCTGGAAGTCACTAGGCAGCCTCAGACTAGCCTTGAACTTGTGGTAATCTTCTTGGTCCTGGCTCCTTTGTATTAAAGATATTTTTTGTCACGCACAGCTGAGACACATATATTTTCATGAATATAACTCCTTGGATTATTTTTGAGCTCCTTTGGGTTGTTATGCAACATTTTTCTATGGTCTTCAATCTATTTGATTATTTTCTTAGTGGAAAATGAAAAATTGGTGGAGCATTGAGGCATAAATCAAAGAACTGACAGAACTGAGTTCACAGTAGAGATAAAGAGCAAGTGTGGAAACAGAATGTAAAGATTGGAGGGAATTATTCAACTGGGTGTTGAAAAAGGAATTAACTGATCAAAAGTGAACACCCGTTATCTAAGATTCCCTCTACAAGGGAATCCAACCAAAAACAGGACCCTCAAGCACTTAGCAACTAGGACTGATGCTAGAGCACACAACAGTCAGTCGATGAGGATGGGATTCGAACCCATGCGTGCAGAGCACAATGGATTAGCAGTCCATCGCCTTAACCACTCGGCCACCTCATCTTGTGGGGAGCTGCTATTTATAATTTCTTCTCCCATGAAAGATTCCAAGAAACCTTTTGTATTACTTATTTTAATAACCTCTGTCTAGCTGAATCTTCAAAACTGTCTGAGTCATATATCATAAAAACCACAACAAAGAAAGACGTAAGCTTATTTGGCACATTTGATGGGTTGAGCCAGTATTTGGCACTCAGGACTGGGCAGGCAAGGTAAGGTCTTGCCAACTTGGCTCCACGCAGTTCTGAGTATGTCTTGGGACCAGGGACAGCAGGGAGCTTTCATGTACCTTGCTCCTCCACAGCTGCTGTTTACACTCAAGGGAAAGAATGTCCCAGCTTTTCATACAGAACTCCTCCCAATCCCTGGTTTCTGGGTTTCCATTAAAGGCTCTTCAACTCCTTTTCTTTTGTTTCTTACATACTCTTAGTGGAACTCATAATGCTCCCTAGATCTGGCACCAATCACCCTATTGGTGGGAACTTGGTTTGAAAGGAAGTGGTGGGCAGCAAAGCTGTTCTGGCTTTGGTGAAGGCAGTGAAAGTTGATGTTGCATCTAAGGCAAGGGTGGCCTGACTGGGAACCTCTGCTGTTAACTAAAGAAGAATCTCACTGAAGTTTGACAGAGATCATTCTCTTTCCAGCGGCAAGGTGGAGAATATATTTGTCTTCATCATCTTGGTTACTGGTTACTTAGGTGTACAAGTAAGCAAGAAAACAAAACAAAAAAACCACTACAACAAAACAAAAAAGCCTATCCCTAAATTTGTTGAATTATTGAAGTAATCTAAAGTTAATTAAAAATTGAAGCATCAGAATTAAGGTGAACAGATATTTCAAGTCGTTAAAACTTCTTAGTTAACAACCAAAGTTTTCTAAAGGAAAACCAAAAAAAGTTCAAGCTGGTGTGTGCTGCCTTATATCTATAATCCCAATACTTGGGAAGCTGATGCAGGAGAATTGCCATGAAAGTGAGGCCAGCCTGAACTACATGTGAAATCTTGTCTAGAAAAAGTAATAAAATTGTGATGTTAAATGTGTTATCGGCAAAAGTGCTTTTTGAAAGTTATGTAACACATAACTTACCATTTTTTAGGTCATTTGCTATAAAGGTTGCTGCTTTTATCACCTAAGTAAACAGAATAAATACAGAATACTAATCAATTACTTGCAATTACATCTACTAAGAAAAGAAAACGTAGTAGAGAAAAAGACCTCTCCAAATATTCCATATTTACTCTTGAGAAAGAGCAAGTGATGAATGAATGTATTTGAAGCTACTTATCCAACTTGCATGAAAGGCTATCAAGATGTTAGTGTATCTCCTTTGTGAAGGGAGAAAGCCTTGGGCATATTGGAGAAGTACTATTCCACCCAGCTGTATCCCCAGCCCTAAAAAAGCTACTGTATCATCTGCCTTTCTCTAACCTCACTTAAGATTTCTGAAATATTGCCCACAAAAACTCAAATAGGCCAAACAAGGTTGCTAGAGAATTGCATGACACTTATTAAGCTAACAGCTTTAGGACTGGGAATGTGGCTTAGAGGTAGAGCACTGGGCTTACGTGAATGAGGATCTGGGTTCAAATCCCATGGTTCACAAAAGAAAGTTACGAAGTGCATGCTTTCCTTTAAGACTTGGGCACAGAATTATGACCTGTAATGACTCACTGACTGATCGTTTAAAAAGTATCCCAAGGCAGGATGTAGTCATACCAGCAGTCTCGGCGGGTCAGCCCAGCCAGGGGGACACAGCGAGACCCTGTCTCAAAAAAAAGCAAACAGAGAAAAAAAATCATTTTCCTGCATAAATATGCCATATTTTGTGGTCTGGCCTGAGAAGAACCAATAATAAAGAAGACAGATAGACTAACAGATACAGTGAAAGTTGAAGCGAAAGGTCACTATCATAGTTTCTGAAATTCTCAACTTCAACCTCAAGTAACCAGACAAAATTACAAATCTGAAGCCTGATCCATGGGGTAATAGAAACAGGGAAAAGTGCTCATAAGCCAAGCCTGGCTCCGCTACGTGGGCAGGGTCAGCAGCTGTCCCCCACACTGGCTAAACCTCTGGGAGGCAGAGGTACCAGCGGGTGGTGGCACCAAGCTGGGGCTGCAGGGCAGGCGATGGAGCAGCGTCCTTCCATCAGACTCTATTCTATATCTGGAGTTTAAGGCCTGAACAGTAATAGTTCCTTAGCTTGGACTATGCTGAGCTCTCTTCTACAAGGTACCTTTTTTTTCTTTTCTTTTTTTTCTCTCTCCCTCTTTCTTTCTTGTCTTTCTTCCTTCCTTCTTTTTTTTCTCCTTCCTTCCTTCCTTCCTTCCTTCCTTCCTTCCTTCCTTCCTTCCTTCCTTCCTTCCTTCCTTCTTTCCTTTCTCCATTAATTAATTTTTATCTGGGTGGAAAGTTTCCCTCCTTCCTCTCCTTCCAGTTCCTCCCTCTCTACTCCCCTCCCCTCCTTTCCTCCCAGTCCCTTACTCTCTCCTCCCCTCTCCTTCCCCTGCTCCCCCTCCCTTCCGTCTCAGAGAAGGAGAGACCTCCATGGGTATTAACCCTCCTTGGCATATGGTACCTTTTTCAAGTCATAGAATCCCAGAGCCATGACTAAGAGATACAGTCTTTTCTTTTCTACTTGTCCAGGGTCACAGGACGTGCAGGATTTTGTTTGTTTGTTTGTTTTTGTTCTGTTTTAAAACAAGCTTAGTTTGTGTCTGTTCATCTCTAATTCTTACCGAGTATCCGATAAACACTGATATATATCAGATACTAGAATATGGATTGCACCCCCTGCCAAAGTTCAAGGGATACGTAATCAAGTTAGAATGGTTTAAGGTTTGGTGAAATCCTTAAGAGTTGGTGAAATCCATGGTATTCCTAAAATTAAGGAAAAGTCTTGGAATAGCTGATGCTGTTCATCCTAGCAGTTGGGAGGCAGAAGCAGGAGGATAGCCTAGATTATTGAGTTGGACTGCTTCAGAAATCTCCCCAAGTAAAGGAGTAAAATAAAACAAATGAGAAAGGGCCAGAAGGCACTCTTAGAACATTGCAGTATCCTGATCCCCAAACTGGAATCTCCGAACTATGTTGCGGTGGCAACTTTCTCAGGGTGTGCGCTGAACTTGAGTTCTCAGACAGCAGGAAGTGTGTGAGAGCTGTGTCCCTGTGGGTTCCCAGAGCCTCATCTAGGTCCATGCCCCTCTAAGTCAGTTGCCAGTGGCGGGACTTTCCCACCTGAATGCTTCAAGTGTGGACATGAGCACACATCTGGTTCATTCTCATCAGGAGTGGACCAGATGATCCGCAGGGAATTCAGGCATGGGCGGCTGTGTGAGTGCCATCCCAGGTTGCTCTAATGCATGATGAATCCAGGTTTTTTTCTAGGTACTCGGTTTATATGAGATCCCAGGAGAGTGCCCAGATACTCTCAGATTTTTCTCCAAGGTGATGTTAAAGGAATTGAGAATTATGGCGAGTACCAAGTTTTAGGACCTTCCAAAGGCCACCATAGCTGGATAGAGATCCTAGCTATATTCTCTCACCCAGAAATGTAAATCGGGTGGATATAGAATAAAGCTTCCAGGATACTGCTATGTGCTTGGTGGCTTGCTTGGGGCTCGTCAGCCTTGCCATTATGCCTTCCTTGTCGCTAAGTTTTGCACTCTAAGTGGAATAACTCATTTTCCTGGGTTAACAAACCAAAGTTATTTTGGATATGCTTATTTCTGATGCTGCAGTCACTTATTTTATACAAGAAATTATAAACATTTTTGTCTCCCTTAACACCACCTTTAGGAGAATAAAAAACATTCATATTCCCAAAGAAAAGGGATATATTTCATACCTGTTCATTTGTCCTTGATGAGAATCTATAGTATCAACCACGAGATTTTACTGCTTATAAGCCAGGCTGTTGTCCACCCTCCCCTTCTCTTTCTCACTACTGTGGCCCTAAATGATGTAGCCTGGGCTGCTCTAAAATCTGTGCTCCTCCTGCCTCAGCTACTGAGGTACTGGGATCACAGCGTTTAGCTGGTGCTCCTTACGAAAGCTTTGCTTGATGACCAAGTGCTGAAAGCAGGAAACAGCAATTCCACTGAGGTAAAAATCTCCCATGAGAAATTAGGTCAACAAGTGTCCCATCTGTTTTACATAGTGCTTGGAGACCTTTCCAAGAGGACAGTGTCTTCTTATGAATGAACTGTGGAAGAAACATACTTCCTTCCCTATGTCAGCAATTCATCTTCCTTACTGGCCTTTTCCATTCAAAATGTTGTTTTTGGAGCATTTATATCTAGGTGTTTGAGAGTTCGAATAGCAGGTGCTTTTTGAAGGTGACCTTAGCTTATGTTTTCCCAGCCTTCAGAGTTCTGGTAGTTCCCCTGGGCTGCCACATGGGGCCACATTGATATCTGAGAACTGAGAAGAGATGGTCCTGCCCCCCACTGGCTGCAGCACTTGGGAGAGCACCAAAGTGGAGCTGGCCCTGGTGGTGTGGGCACCGGTGAGCCAGCCACTCGTGTGTGGGCACCGGTGAGCCAGCCACTCGTGGGTGGTCTCCGGAAAGCAGGTGCTGCCTCTTGTCTGAGTGGCTTGGGAGAGCTGGCCCCAAAGACATGAGAACAGGCAGACAAAAAGGGACGAGGAGATGAGTGAAATTGGGGTGCATAATGTTGTAATGCCAGGTTCATGGGACCCTCAGAGATGACCAGGAGACGACTCCATGCAAGAGCAAGAGAGCTTTATTATGAGAGAGACTGAACTCGGGACCCAAGTCTCACTGACACAGCAGTAGAGAAGTGGGACCTTGAGCTCTGAGTGAGCAGGGTTTTTAAAGAGAAAGTCTGTGAGCAGGGGGTTTCCATGACAGCAAGCAGGGGGGCATATGTCTTGACGTTACAGGATTAGGTAAAAGTTAGAGGGGTGAGGTGACCTTCTCTGAGGCACATAATCACAATTGCCTAAGGCATATGATCACAATTGTTATTCTTCTGAACTATATCTGAAACATTGGGGAGAATTTTCCCAGCTGATTCCCAACTGATTCTCACTGATTATTGCCAGGGAGATTGTCTCTATTTTTCTATGAAGTATTTATTCTGTGATATTTCCTGGTACCTGAGTTCAGCTCCCAGTTAAGATGGCTCTTTATTTCAAAATGGAGTTATACCCAGGCTAACTTAAACTCTTTAATGTGAAATTCAAAGAATCAATAAAAATACTCTTTTTTTTTAAGATTTTAAGGTCTCATCATTTATCCTTGGCTGACCTTAAAAATCTTGTGAAGCAATATTTTTAGTGGAGGATCATCATGAGTTTTTGATTTTTCTGCCCCACCTTCTAAGTGCTGGGATCATAGGTGTTTATCACTACCTCTAGCTGGTTGTCCATATTCTTGAAGGCTACTTTCCCAAATTATTCTATCAAACCTAGCACCTTGATAACTGTTTTACCATGAGCTACACCCAGAGAAAATGGGCTCCTAATGCTCTTCCCATGAAATAGAATTAAAAATGAGATGATTATTTTAAATAGTCATGCAGCTATTCATGAAAGAATGATCTAATCAATTTACACTGAAGCTGAGTCATGTGAGCCAGGAAGGAAACTACTGCCAAGAATTGGACTAATCTGGAGAGTCCTGAGATGCCAGTTACATCTGGCAGGTGACAGTAATTGATCAGCAGTCCAGCCTTTAGTCCCTGTGATAGCATTAGCATGAAGAGGGATAATCTCAGGAAGTACCAAGCCAGGGGCAGCAGATGAATCAGGACAGATGTGGCGACTGTTTCTCTACCAACAGAACCTCAAACTGAAGTCTTTATCTGGGTAATGCAACTGGAAACCCAGACAAAAAGATGAGGGGGAAATGTTCCAAGTGGGAAACAAGTATTGGCAGGGGGAATGTCTTGGTTCTCCATTTGCAATAAAAGGGTCTTAGATTTATTTGCAGAAAGTCCCAATAAAAGAAGCCTCAGAATGAAGGTGTCTAGGCTTGGATTATACATACACCCAGTGGAGTGGCTCACCAGACTCTTGACTCTACTCCTTTCTAAGACTACCCTGAGCTATCTGTGCCCCAAGTCTGGTATGAGAGGATAGCTTTTTCTCACCAAAGGTAAGACTTTTGTAACTGCCTTAGCTGGGCCTGAAAAAAAACAAACTCGGACTGGAGCCTACCTCCTTATGTAGAATGATTTACTGCATCAGACACAAAATGTAATGCAGAGCAACCAGAAGACTATAGGGTTTGATTCAGGGATTGTCTAATAAATCAGTGGGACAAATGTCTGTACATTTTGAGCAATTAATGTATGACAAACTGGTCCTGTACAACAATGGGCAAAGACGGAAACCTCGTAGTTAGTAAGTCCCAGTGTCATTTGCTGGGTGGCTGACTGGTCACGACAGCCCTTTGATGTGCTGGAGAATTGTTGTGCAGACTCACGCATGCAGATCCACTTAAATTTCAAGGGGCACCTTTGCTCCGGAACTTGCCAGTCCACACGGTGCCAAGGCTAAATTTTATAAAGAATTCAACTTGAAGACTATACCAAAGGAATATTAAGGCTGACAGTCTGAATCACTGATAAGTCTATGCCAAATTATTCAGTTACTTCCACGATCATTGTTCCAAGGGTGTTATTTGTACTTCACTGACTTTTATACGAAATTCAGGAAAAAAAAATCTGTTCATATGTGGATTAAAAAGATGAAAATAAAAAAACAAAAAGTTTTCTTTTCTCAAGAAGCAAATGCTTTCTAGGTTTTAAAAATCATATTCAAAGTAAAAGGATAATGTTGCAGTTGTCAGGGTGGCTTAATGAGCCTAGCTCTGTTCAGAAAGTTGATTTACCAAGTAAAAGCCAGACACGGTGGCACATGCCCCTAACCCTGCCATCTGGGAGGTAGGAGCAGGCACATCACATGATCTAGGCTATCCGATCCTGTTTTTTGAGATGAATGCAAGCCTGGGTTACGTGAGACTACGAGATTTTACATTGTCTTATAAAATCAAATAAAAATGTATCAAATGGTCAAAACAACAACAACAACAAAGAAAACAGTGGGCAAAGGTAGAAATTACAGTTTCTACAGTATATGTAGCTGTAACTCAATGTCCATATGGAACAAGTCTGAAGATTGAATTGGCTCTTTTATTCATGTACAAAAATTTATATCAAACGGATTATAAAGCATGCAAATTATATTATTTAAGGATTATAGTGATAACCTTCAAGATTTAAGGGACAAAAATTCTTCACAAGACATTCAAGGTAAGATGTGTATGTGTGTTTTTGTGTTTAAGAATAATAAGAATAAAATAATAATATTGGGGCCAGGCACGATGACACATGCCTGTAATCCCAGCACTCAGGAGGCAGAGGCAGGCAGATCTCTGTGAGTTCAAGGCTAGCCTGGTCTACAAAGTGAGCCCAGGACAGCCAAGGCTACACAGAGAAACCCTGTCTTGAGAAACAAACACACAAACAAAAAGAAAAAAGGAAAAAATAATATTGGTGAACTAGGATATATTAAAATTAAGAACTCTATCAAAAGACATCATTAAAGATTAGAGGAATTATAGATTTGGAAATGTTATTTGAATGTCCATGTTGAAGGGTTCATATTCAGAATATGTAAATAATTCATATAAGAACTTTCCAAAAGAATGCCAAGTAATCAATATATTAGACTACAGACATTAGAAAGTCATGTAGGAAGGCAATAGTTCTAAGGAGGACTTACTTTCAAGCTCATATACATTATTTCAAGGCTGAGAATAATTTCAGTCATGTTAAGTAGGCTTGAAAAATTAAAGTACAAAACGAAACAATATGAAGTACAAACTTCTCATGTATACAAATAGTGCTTATGGATTGAGGTGAGGAAGCGAGGCTATGGCCTGACTGACAGAGCCCCACTGAGATTCCTACACATATTTTCCCCACTTGGCTCATTAACTTCCATCTTTCAAATCTGACCTCTCCTGGTTGATGCTGTCACACCAGTTAAATAATCTGTGAAACTTACCCCCAAACAAATGCTAATCATAATCTAACAAGCACCCTCTCTCCCCCGACCCCCCAGCTCAGTTTTCACATCTACCTTTGCATACTGCTAGAGGAACACCAATTGGAAGGGTCGGAAGGCAGTAGCTCCTCCTCAGAAACTCTTTAGGACATGGTTTTCATTTTGTTTTGGCTCAGGAATTTCAGCCACGTTAGAAGCATATGTGGCTAAGCCACAAGGACAAGGGCTTTTTGATCACTCAAAAATTACCTACTGGGGTTCCTACGCAAATGTAACAAAGCACAGAAAATTACTCTGGAAAAGCACAGTGGTCATCAAAAGGGATATAGAATCATTAGATAGGACTTAGGTTTAGTGGAAATAGTCTTTCTTGACTCAACCACATTGCAATTCAAACTTTAATGCCTCAACAATAAGAATGGTGACACCAAAAGCTTGCATGTAGTAACATTGAAAATATTTTAATTTTGCATACGCATGTATGTACATATGTGCTTTTATGAATGTGTAGGTCAAAAGACAATTTGCTGGAGCCAGTTCTCTCCTTCCACCATGTGGGTTCCAGAACACACTCAGGTCATCAGGTTTGGTAGCAAGCTCATTTACTTGCTACCTATCTCCCTAGCCCAAGGTAATGCTTAAGCTGTTCATTCTTACTAAAGGACAAGGTTATGGAGTTTGACTTAAGAGCATGATGTACAAGTGTGGGCAGATGGCAAGCCAGTGTGCATGTGGATAGCTGAGACCTTTCGGGAGGTGGTTCTTCTCTTCCACCTTGACGCTTTCTTCTTTCTGTAGCTGTGCTGCAAACTCCAGGTGCTGAGCCAGGAGCTTCATGGGGCAATTCTCCTGCCTTCGTCTCTATTCTCACTACAGGCAGTACAGAGGCTGGCTACACCTGCCATCTGGCTTTCTTATGTGGGCTGTGAAGAACTGAACTTACATGCTTTTGGTGAGTTACCTCCCTGGCCCCTGGAATATGACTTATGTTTTTAAAAAAACCTTATGAGTTGTGAAGCTGAATTCTAAATAGAGAGGACAGGTTAACTTCAGAGGCTGTGTACAGTGATGGAGCTGTTTCCAGTGACTTATGTTCTTCAGTATTTCAAGGAAGGGCATATTGATGAGTTTATTTCTGTCATACTCTTTTGATGCAACCAAAGGTCTCTAGAGTACCTTCACCACATACATCACTGTTGATGGTTTCTCTTGACATGTACTTTTCTAATATTTGGTGAGATTTAGAGCATCTTTCACACACTCATCACACTTGTAGGGTTTTTCCCCAGTATGGATTCTCTGGTGATGAATGAGAGTCTGACTGAATGCTTTTCCACATTCCCCACACACATTTGTTTTTTCACCAGAGTGAGTCCTCTGGTGATTAATAAGGGTTGAGTCCACATAGAAGGCTTTGCCACATTCCTTACACTTATATGTCTTCTCTCTTATATGGATTTCTCTGATGTTTGACGAGGGCTGAGCTCACACTGAAGGCTTTCCCACACTTATCACATTCATATGGCTTCTCACCTGTATGTACTCCGATGTTTGATTAGGTCTAAGCTCACATTGAAAGCTTCCCCAAACTCACTGCAGTCATATAGCATCTCTCTGGTGTATAATCAGGTGTCCTCTCGAACTAAAGGCTTTCTTACATGGTTTCAACCCAGTGTGAACTCTTCCGTGCACAGTGAGGGTTGATCAAACAGAAGGCTTTTCCACAGTGACCGTACTCTTACGGTTTCTCTCCAGTGTGAATTCCCTGATGTTGAACAAGGTCTGAGTTCTGGGTAAACATCCTCCCACATTCATTAAGTTGTACCATCTGCCCTCTGTGGGCTTGACTTTGTCATCTTCCAACTGGTCCTCATTAGGAGAGACTTCTTCATTCTCAGGAATCTGAAAAGGTTCCTTAGTATGTACTTTTTGGACTGGATCCATCCTTACAAAATCTTGTTTCAAAGTTAATGCTTTGCCCACAACTCTGGTCTTGATTCCTGAAATAATAAATATTTTTATTTTTTTGCAAATATACTTCATGCACTGAAGGTATGGCAATATAATGTGATTCAGACACAACTAGAACTCTCAAGCATCTGTTCAGTAATCTGAGGACACAGCAACCAAACAGGAGTCAGATCACAGATCATATGTGTTCATTCACCTGCAGCAAGAGAGGAGCATCACAGAACTACCAGAATGGACACATGACACAAATAGCTATTCATGTCTGTCTTTCTTAAAGCTATCTAAAACAATCGGAGTATACATGAATACAAAACCAACGAGTATGGGCTGGGAACAAAGATCACTGGTATAGCACTTGCTTAACTTGTACAAGGCCTTGGGTTTGCACAGTGGCATTAGAAAAGAATAATGTACAGTGCACACTTTATAAAATATCTAAAATCACATTAAAATAAATTTAAAACAAAATAGATGTTGAAGAGATTAGAAAATAGGGTAGATGAAGGCGTTTAAGAATAAATAAGAGTCAATTTAAGTTTGGAAGAAGAAATGATAACATCACCGACAGAAATGTTTACCACTAAGGATCCCCATCATTTCAACTGCAAGGGAGTTCAGGGAGATCCTTGGCTCATTGTAACAAGATGGTACACTGTAACACTATTCTTATGGGCTGCTGTTATGAAAAACAGTATCTTAGCAAAAGGGTTGTCTTGTCCCCTGTGAAAACTGTGAGAAAGACAACGCTTTATTAGTTTACTAATTTTTACCGGGTGGAGAACGTGGCCTTCTACCAGTCGCAGCCCTTGAGAGCGAACCTAATTTGTCCTGTAAACTCTGGCTATAATCACTGCCTTCCTGTCTTTTTCCAGGTACAGTCTCTGCAGTGCCAGTGCCGGTATACTGCCCAATACAACACCCGTGAAAATGGCAGATGAGTGAAACAGCGACAATTTGAATCACATTTTACAAAAATTAACATAAACCAACCCAAGGGGGAACCCCAAAGCAGGGACAAAGCCAGACCTCCATGCACCCACTCCTCCGGAAATTCAGTCTTCAGCAGAATCAGCCAGTGGCTCCACAGACCGCAGTTCTGAGGTTCAGGCGCAACAGGACCCCCAGCTCGACCTAACGCCAGCTTCGCCCTGGCCGCGCCCCACCTCAAACTTGCCCCACTCCACCCACCCCTCGCCCCGGGGGAAGGGAAGAGCAAACAAGAGGGACCCACGGGAGAAGAGCAGGGCTGGACGAACAAGGCAAGAACAGGATTGCCCTCCGCAAAACCCCGGGGCTAGCTGGGAGCTAACGAACTCACCTGGAGAGTAACCGACTCGGGGAGGGGGGGGGGCAACTGCCAGGTGAGAGCGGACCAGCTTGGCCCGCTGGCGCGCGAAAGCTCGGTGTTCTTTAGGATGCCGGAGCTTTTCTTCTCTGTGGTCGGTGAGCTCCGGCTGGCTGGGCGAGGTGGAGGCTGTGATTACTCAGAACGTCTTTGACAACTTTTTATTTCTTTAATCACGCTGGGAAGAAGATAAAATACTTTTCTACAGTGTAGGAAAACTCAGAAGTAAAATTTCTGAAGTCAGACATCATTTTGAACCCGAGTTTTGCCTCTCGCGTGGGTCACTTTCAGAGACTGGTGCTTGAGTGATCAATCTCAGAATTAGTTTGTAGTGGCTGAGGATGTAGACCAGTAGTGGAGTTTGCCTAGAATAAACAACAGCAACTTGTAAATTTAAAGCAGTATTCTACAAAACTACCAACTCTTTAAACGTAGATTTTCACATTCACATAGAAAATAAAACTAGGAAAAAAAAAGAAGCATTTTATTAAAGGCTGTCAAGCATATTATAAAGCCATAAGGCACCAATAGAGTAATACCAGCAAGGCAAACAAATGGTACGGATGTCCAGAGATGGGTGTACCAATAACAACAACAACAACAAAAACAAGGATATTCAATACTTGTATAAGAATAAATGAAGCCAGGCGGTGGTGGTGCACGCCTTTAATACCAGCACTCAGAGAGGCAGAGGCAGACACATCTCTGAGTTAGAGGCCAGCCTGGTCTACAGGGTGAGTTCCAGGACAGCCAAGGTTACACAGAGAAACCTTGTCTTGAAAAATCCAAGAACAAAAACAAACAAACAAAAAAAAAACCCACCCAAACCCAACCCAACCCAACCCAAAAAAGAATAAATGGATAATCTTTTGGAAAGACATCAAACTGGATCCCTACTCAGTGCAACAGAAAGCGTTCCTAATTAGTTAAGAATAAATATTAAAAATATTAATATTAAAATAAAACCATAAATATTAATAATAAAAGTATGTTATCAGGATAATGTGAGAGACATCTTTTATAACATAAGACTAGGAAGGATACTGCACATTGTGAACGCAGCCAGAGGTCCTACGTGAAAGGACTGAAAAGATGAAGCTTCTGAACAACCCAGGTTATCCATGTGTCACAAGCAGCTTGGATTCCTTTCAGTTCCAGCTTCATTCTGAACAGAGTTATCAAGCAGTCAGGACATGCCTTCTGACCAGATGAAGTGATGGGGTTTGTGTTTTCTTTCAGGTCTCAGGCTGGGGATGCCGTTTAGTTTCACAAGAATTGCTATAGTTTAAGGGTATGATCCCAGCATGGAGGGAAACATCTTAAAAACTAACAAACAAAAACTTGCAAAAATTATTCCAGGACTTTCAGAAGACTACAGAATGTCAAAGACTAGCACTTACAACTACCATGCAAGGATGTAACTGACAACTCAGGGATCTGTACTCGAGTGAACTGGAAAGACTGCGTGTTTGCAACTTTTCTTGGCTGTGATAAAGCACCATGGCCAAGTGTCCTGGTTAGTGGGCTTTGTTGTTGATGTTGGCTTTGCTTTCAGCTTGGCACAAGCCAGAGTTATTTGAGCAGAGGGAACCATGCACGGCTGAGAAAATGCCTCCATAATACCGGCCTGTCGGCAAGCCTGTGGGGGCATTTTATTGATTAGGATAGACGTGGGATGGCCCATGGGCGGTGCACCCCTGGGGAAGTGTACTTGAAGTTTTGGTTGTGTAGTTGTTGTCCTGAGTGTGGGATGCAGGAATGCTTTGTCCATAGCTGACTGCAGCCCATGAGAGGGCAAGTGATCCTAGTCAATAAAAAACTGCCTCCTTCGGGGGAATGGGTTGTGTCAGCTGAACAACACCCTGGTATGGACTCTGAGAAGGTATAAATAGCATGGGGCGAGGAGGATGCTTTGATTTGCTTCACTCCTAGAGAGAAAAGCTCTTCATGGCACTTCTGCTGACCCCTGCTGCTGCTGGTGGTGGTGGTGGTGGTGGTGGTTCTTGTTACCATCTTTGCTATTGATGGATTGCTGGTTTGTAGGACTGTTGGAATCTAGATAGGACTGTTGGAATCCTGACAACAGAGTGGAATTATCCTAAGAGGTAAAGGTACTCTAAAGAGGACTACATTGTTACACTAACCCCAGAAAGTCTGTGTAGCATAAACATGTGTTATGCAAGCATAAAATTATGCAAACAGACGAGGAGATACGTTTCCTACGGGAATTGGCTCCCTGAAGTCCCTGGCAAAAATACCCTATTGAAATAGGACGTGCTCTTATAATCCTGCTTTCTCAAATGCAAGACTGGAATTGATGAGCTCCTTTTTTTGCTGTTTCTCTATGATTCTTGAAACAGTACAAGTAACTATTCAAGGAAACATTTCTAATAGATCACTAAAAGCTTTAGCAAATAAGAGTAAAAGGAAAATAAAATTTTAGGAGAGGTAATAAATCAGATTCAGAATCAGGAATTGCTTGTGGAAAAACCAAACATTGTAGGTAGTAAAAGGACAAGAGTTTTAGGGCTTTCTAAAGAAAATGTTTAATCGGGATCTGTTAGGATAAATGCTCTGGATATTCCCACTGCAGTAAAGCTACTACAAAACCATTACCTAACACAGGTATTTATGATGAGGCAGAAAGAAGATAGGCAAACATAGGAGGTCAAAAAGTTTTGTATTATACTATAAGTTTTAAGGACAGGCTAGCTCAAACATCTTAAGGAAAGACTGTAAATCCTTAGCAAGACAAACAGGAGGAATTCCCCTCAGTGCTTACCTCCAGGGGGGGTTGTAAATCTTTAGCTGACCTAGTTCGGAGGATTATTAACAACCCCTAATTAACTAACAATAAACTATGTAAACAGACCACAAGTTTAACAAGCCCCTGGCCCTCCACTCACTAAATTGGCAAACAAGTCACTAGTTCTATGTTTGCTCTGCTTAAGAGGCTGTTAGATCAAGATTTTTTGTAGACACTGCTTCTACCAGATTACTCTTTCAGTTAAAATATAAACTTTGTAAATGTTCTGGGGGATATGTCAACTTTAAGGTTCTTCTTTGTAAGATTACTATAAAAGTGTTGGCTTGACTTCAGTAAAGCGCAGAAAATCCAAACCAATACCATCTGGTGTGGGTCTGACTGTCATTTCGCCTACCTGTGCCTTCCTGATATCTGAATTCCCTGATTTTCCCAAGGACGCAGGGCACCCGAAGGGGCCGGTTCGTGGCACTACATCCCCTGTCCCTACTAACTTTTCTCTCCTTCCTAAGGTCAGGGGTTTGAAGGGAGGTAGAGGTGTTTAGGAACCCAAAGACCCTAACCAGCAGGAAGTAGCTAAAGAGAACTATGATCACTCTCCCCACTAATCTTTCTCTGTTACTGGGTGTTGGGGTGTTGGGATTGGGGTAAAAGGAGAAAGAGACATAAGGTTTAATAAAAAGCCAAAGCGTACAGGGAATGGTCCTGGGTTGTATGAGAGAGCAGTCTGAGCAAGTGAAAGGAACAGACTAACTTTACAGGTTTTTATGAATTTTATACCCCATATTAAACTTAGTTCTCTCAGTACTAATCCAGATAGCAGAGGGACATGAGCAAAAAAGGGTGAAACAGGCAGATTGAGACAGAGAACCATGGACCCACCCTGTTGAAAGCAGTGACCAGGCTGGCAGTTTTGAGATATCGTTGCCCAGCAACTGAGCCGAGGCCTCCACCCTGCTGCAAGAAGAATGACCAGGCCTGCAGTTTCAGGACAGTGGTGCCTGACAACCGGTCCAGATGGTCCCAACTCCCCACCCAGATAACCCCAGTACTTTGCTTCCCAGAAAAACCAAAGAGTGGGCTAATCGCTCCTTCTCCCCAACAGCAGCCAAATCTGCATGCCCAGATGTCTGGGGCAGGACTGACTGGACTTGGGCGCCTGAAATAAACCAATCATTTTAAAAGTCAACTACCCTATAGCCCCTCACCCAATCCCAAGCCTGTAACCCACGAGCTTCCCGGTGCTTTTTCCTTTAAAAACCTGAGGCTTTTCTTCCTTGGGACTGCACTTTGCTGACCTGCAGAGTAACCCCAGTGCGCTTTGCCTTGAATAAACCTCTTGCTGTTTGCATCAATGTGGCCTCTGAGTTTCCTTCAGCTGTCTCCCTGGCAATTGGGCTCCCGTTGGGCCTAACCCAAGCCTTGGGAGAAAGGCAGTAAGTAGAGTTTCTGCCATGACTTCCCTCACTGATGGAGTATGACCTGAGAGTTGTAAACTGAAATAAACCTTTTCATGCTCAGGTTGCTTTTGGTCATGGTGTATTATCGCAGCAATAGTAGTTTGACACACTGAGCAACTTTAGAAGGGTTTATTTGGGTTTGCAGTTCCCAAGGGATAAGAGTCTGTCATGGCAGGAACTCACAGCAACAAGCAGCAGGCTGAAGCAGGATGCTGAGGGCTAGTCTCTTGAACCACAAGCAGGAAACAGAGAGAGCAAATTAGCAATGGTGTGAGTCTTTAAACTCTCAAAGCTTGATTTTAGCAGCATACTTCCTTCAGCAAGGCCATACCTCTTACCCTGACCTACACAGTGCCAACTGTTCAAGTGCTCAGGACTATGGGAGGTATCTCTCTCAAACCACCACAGATAGTTATATTCTCTCAGGTCCAAGAGCTGATATTTCTTGCCAGGTTAGACTGTGAAAGACCAGGAACTTAGAGAAAGGAAACATGAATTTATGAAGGGATCATTGTAGAAACCAATAAATCAGGAAACAGAACAGGCTAAACAAGGGAAGTAAGGAGAGCACGAAATAATAAGGTATATAGAAATGTGAGTCTGGCGCTGAGGCAACCTGTCACCCAACTGCCCACTGCCGCAGACGGACGCCCCAGGATGAGGCAATTCCAAACCTCTGCTGTCCCAACCCACCCCAAGGCCTGGAGTGGCCCACCAAGCTGAGGTAGCCTGCCACTCCCAGCCACGCTGATGGCCCTCCCGCCTCGAGGCAGCCGGGAATCCCAAAGGCCCACTGTCCTTCTCAAGAGCTATCTATGTTTAGAGGCCAGTTAAATAGCAAGTGGCTCTCAGCTCCCCTTCCGCTTCAGGGGCGGTCAACCCCTTCTTCCTGCCCTGGGGCTATGGAGGCAGGAGACAAACCGGCTGCTACGCCTCAGGGGGGGGCTCCTCATGGTGACTACGCCTCATGGTGACTCCTCCTGCCTGAGCCTTTGGAAACCCTACGGCTTTCCTGCCTCAGAAGGCCTACTGCCGCTGCCAAGGGAGCTGCCTTTCCTGCTTCAGTCTGCCACCTTCACAGTGAACCCTTTGTAAATAGTGGACACTTTATACTTTATATCCCCTCAACACAGAAAAGCCACCAGACCTCTGCCCGAGGAAGCTCCAGCAGCGCAGCTCCCCTCTTCTCTTCCCTCACCCCCTCAGCCCCCACCAGACCTCTGTAACTGTCATTTCCAGCTCCTCAGCAGGATTCATCTCAGATTATGCAAATTTGAAGCGAAAAGACTGGACAAAACCCCGCCAATCCCTGGGGCAGGAAAATTGACCAATCCCTGAGTGTCTCACTAAACCCCACCAATCCCTGAACAGGAAAGCCCACCAATCCACACTCTGGAAATCCTTGCCCTAAGAAACCCCATGTTAAGGTTGTGTCTGTCCAGTTCCCTGCTGCCGTTTCCCAGGAGTGGAGGCAGCCACTCCAGGATTCGTCTGTCCAATAAATCTCTTATGAGATTTACTGCGTGCTGTGACTCACTTGTCGGAAGAAGAGAAGAAACAAGAAACGAAGACAGAGCAGAGCTCCTAGGCACCTAGGATCCTCAGCCCATCCAGGGTTGGGCAACCTCTGTCTCTGTTGAGGAGGCCTCCTCTCAGCTGTGTGGTTCCTAGGTTCCCGTGCCCCTTAGGACACTGTTCCACCTCAGAGCTGGGATACCTTCCCAGACCTCAGAGCTGTGACTAGGATTTGCAGCCTTGGAGTTGTGGGTTTTCTGGACACCTTCTCACCTGATCAGGAGGGTAGGCCAGCAGCCCAAACAAACAGTAATACTTCTAATATCAAGTCTGGTCACATAATCCCCTAAAAGCTCAGGGAAGGTACTTTATCACTGTCGTTTATAGTTGAGAAAATAGAGGCACAAAGATTAATGGACCTGGTCCAAATACTAGGCAATTTGGAGTTACATTCCTAAAAGTGGAAAAGGGAGACGAAGAGATGTGTGGGTACGTGTGTGTGAGGTGGGTGGGGTTGAAAGAACCCCTATGACGTCAATAGTTTCATTTTGTTTTTAAACAGTGTCTTACTATGTAGCCCTGGCTGAAACTCACCGACTTCTTCCTGCCTCCCCCATCCCTCCAGTGCTGATCTTAACACGTGCATCACAACGCCCAGCAGTGACGCGAGTTTTAAGAAAGTAAGTCTCTTCCCAGCTACTGTCTGGGTTCATCCAACTCCTCAGAGTTCATCCAGTTTACCACTTTCCCAAAGGTGACCAGACCCCCCACCCCCCGCCCCGCCGATCCCACCGTGAGACAGTTCTGTTTTCTATTATCGGTGTTCTTCAGGCTGTTGAAACCAGCTCCGTGTTGGCGTCGTTATTTTATTCATAGAATTGTCGGGACCACTGAAAGCATTTTTCTGTAAACGTGTTGCCACATAATGTCTATCATTGGAGACCAATTCGCTGACTGAGAGATCATCAAGAAGACTTCTGAAAAAAAAAGGTATTATTTTATCAAGAAATATAGACTGCCAGAATTGTTACCCTAACTACAAGGAGTTGTGGGAGAGAAAAAAAGCACAATGTCAAACACAGAACAAATTTGCTAAGGGCCGTGAGTGACATTCTGGAGGAGCAGGTGGGAACTGGCACCTCCCTCCCATGCTTTTTGCCTCCAAAGCTGCTGCAGAACATGGAAGTCATCGAGAGATCTGCGCCAGTTGCTAGAATGGGGGCTTGTGTGGATGGAAAGAATTGCTATAGTGCCCTATTACCAGCAAGCTGAAATAAACGAGTCTACATTAAAAGGGAAATAGCACGCGAACTGTGAGTAGAGGTGGAAGAGCAAGCAAGTATCCCTTTAATTTAGAGCGCCTGATATTATTTTCCAGATATCTGTACTCCCCACCCTGACCCCCTCCCTGTGCACTTTTACTAGGAAAAGCAAACTGATAGTGTGAAACTGTGTCAGGAGCACACTTGCAGTTAAGACCCACTAATGATGGCAAGAAAAACTAGGATTGCGTCTCAAGAGGAAAGCAACTCCAACTCACTGCAGCAATGAATATTGAGAAAGTCCTCTACATATAGAAAACTCCTTGTCAACCCTGCAGAAAAGCATCTGACAGCTCCCAGGAATTCTGGAGAGGCTGAAATCTCGTTTCTTCCCTGGAGGAGCCAGGAGTCCCCCCAAACCCTGGGCAAGGCCTGACTTCGCCCTGGAGTAGCTCAGACTATAGTTTCTTTTCCCTTGCTTTGTGTTTGCTATATAAATTTGGTTCTGTTCCAGAACCCTTTCTGCTCCTGGTCATCAACAAGACTGATTTGCTTTTTTACCTTCTAAGAAAGTGGGTTTTGCTTCTTTTTTACAAGGTAGGAAAACCATTGGATCTTGGGATTTCAAGTCATTACAGCTGTGAAATTTCTCTAGCATAGCGTCACTACAGCCACAGTTCTAGTCTTAGTAGTGATCCTGTGTGCTCTTTTAAAGACTAGAGACCAGACACAAGCGATTTCAAAACAGTTTGGCTCACTGCAAAATTTCTCAAGTCATTTATTTAAGAAATTAGCTTAATACATTATAGCCAGTATACTGGTGTGGATATACAAGCTGATAAAGAGTTCTTAAGTGATACACTAAGTTGGAGTCATAAATTCATTCTGTGGCAGAGTATGGATTAATAACACATAGTACACTTACTAAGTGATCCAGTGTAAATCAGCTTCTCTGGCCTTTCAATGTCAGAATGAGTTGACAAGCTAAACAATACGGCATCCATTCTTTTAGACTGACTACTTCAACAGAACAGAGAAATGCCAGTCTTTGGTGAGCTACCCATCAGCTTTGCTAACTCTGGAGCTGATCTTGCTAAACTTGAAGGATGTACCGCTGAACTGCAAATGGAGACTACAGTGTTTTCAAATGCTGGTTTAGTGACTGAATTTAATTTCCTTAGACAGCCATGTCTTCTAAGCAGAACTGGTAGAGAATATAACATGTTACTGAGTTCTGCTTGCAAACAGAACATTCTAGTTTGTTTTTGGACAGGATGCTAGTTAATTCTTACTGAGGGCCTCCTTATAGAAGATAAGGAGGGAGTCAGGCATGAGGGTCAGGGGAACCTTTCAGCTTGACTGATTGGTAGAGTGCTTCTTTATTTATACAGAACTCAGTAGGCAGGGTTGAATTCATGTTGTTCCAAAACATAGATCCTATCCTTTTTGTCCCTGGACACATGCTTTAACTTCCCCTTGGTCATAAGTTTAGTCATCATTGATAAACCGTGACAGAATAAAGTTATCTTTTATAATCATTTTCCCTTATCAACCCCACAACCAACCTTTTAAGAATCTTGCAGTTTTAAGGGCATTAGACAGAAAATCTTCAAGGCAGCCTGGGCAAATTGTTATGTCCTAGACAGTGTATTATCAACTTTTAATGGTCAGAGGACCAGTTGTCCCTAGACCCAAGAAAAACTTCAAACCAAAGCTGTTGCAGTTCTTATTCAGTTTCTGCCATATTACAATGTTTATATTTTATATATTTGTAGAATTTATTTATATGTCTAATCTTGGCATTCTTTTGTTCCTTGGCCATATGACACATTGGTCCTGCATGAACTAACTTTTCTAAGAAGGGTCTTAATATTTCATTTTTATCATTTTATCCATACCTTCTTTGTCCACCACCCTGTATAGGCAGAGATAACTCCAGCCAATCTAACTTTGTTGCTCTATCTTTTCCTTGAGGGGCATGCAATACGTGGGCCCCAATCTTATGTCATGTACTCACCTGAGCATACAGACTTAACCTGATCTCCTGCCAACTTCTCTAGTTCACTGAATTTTGTTTACCCTTTAAAGTTTACTTTGTTCTGAATATCTTGTTCCCGAGTAAGTGGAGGGGAAGATGTTCCAAGAGTATCTTGGAGTCAGAGCCGCATAAGGAGGTCTCTGGCATCTTTTGAGTCACAACCTCTGGGGCATAAGGAGAAACTTCAGGTAGGTCCAGATAAGAATATCTCCCTAAAAGTGGGAGGGGTAACATGCTCAGTACCTTCCTGGGAAAGCTTAGAAACAGTACTTTTGAGAGAGGGCATAAATGATTCATAAGAAATTTCCCATCAATTCAATATCCCCAAGTTGTACCAATATTAAAAACTACCCCAAGCATGTAACACGTGAAGACCAAGACCAAAGGTGAAAGGACAGCACAATGGTAATTGCACCATACAGCTCAGCTTTGCTAAGCCTTTGTCAAGCAGCTGTGCGGACTTCATGACTTTTGCTATTTCCATTAGCTATGGCTATGCCAAATTCTGTGATCACCAAAGAGTGGGTGTTCATTGCCATGTTGTTCCCAAAGCTAAACCTTTGGTACACTGCAGTTTCTTTTCCTTATCTTTGATGGTATGTATAGCAATGAGTCAACATGCAAAGATAATGTAGATATCTGATATGCAACCTGTGATAGGGTTGAGAACTGATGGAGTAAAGCTTGGTCTTGTGAAGGATACCAAGGATCCATAGCAGTCTTTAAAAATTTAGATTTCAGAAGCATCCCAGCTGCTCACCAACGGTATAACCCTAAATGTCTCTAGTCATAGCTAAATTTGTAAACAACAGATGCAAAACTTATTTTCCAGCTCATTCTAGAGTTCTTACCAGATTAGGTTTTCTGTGTGTATGTTTTCTATTTTGTTTTCTCTTTAATTTTGGAAACAAGGTCATATGTAGTCTAGGTTGGTATGAAACTCCTTATATAGCAAGGGGAGACCCCTGAACTCTTGATCTTCCTACCATCACCTCCCAAGTGCTGGGATTCTAGAGTTGTGGCACTATACATGGATTGTTTCCCATTTCTTTCTCTTTCTTTTTAATTCATCAATAAGTTTGGCTAAGAAAACAGTTTATAACTTCAAATTTTTACATAGACCCTCCTAGAATTTGTGTGTGTGTGTGTGTGTGGCTTTACTCCTTGATGCAGGCACATCCTGATTACTATAGTACTTTATGGATCACATTCTGTAGTTTTTGTGTGCACTAAATAGGCCATGGTAACGGAAAACCCTTAAAAATTTCAACATCACAAAAAATCCACACATGAATTCAACAAGCATTTATTAAACACCTACTGTGTGCTCAGCACTGTACTAGGCACTAAGAGAGTGCAGTGATACAAATGTTACAGTTATCATCCCTGCCCTCAAGGAGCTTACAATTTAATTTTAGAAATAAATAAAATGTTAAACTACTATACAGACTGCTAGAAAATGATTACAGAGCAAGGTATTAGTAAGTGCATGTATTACATTACAAACCTGAAAGTTAAGTGCTCAGGCAGAACAGAGTAAGGAAAGATATTGGTGTGAGGTGAACTCAATCAAGAAGTGCTGAATTGGAAGACATAAAGGAAGTGAGTTTTGAGGAATGCCAAAGAGTAGTCTAAGCAGAGAGATGGGTGGGGGCAGGGAGAGGAAGAGAGGAAGACATGAGAGATGAGAAAGGCACAGAGGCAAAAGCTTTTGAAACAGTAGAAAGCTGTAGGAGGTTTGAATGTGATGTAAACATACTAGAGAGAGATGAAGGCTGAGGCAGATTAAGAATGGAGAACAAGGTTACAGGACACTGGTGAGAAATACCTGCTGGGGCCTGAGTAAAATTGAGATTCCATGAAAATGGAGTTTGAGGATCACTTTATAAGTGTTATATATTTTGTATATACTAAAAGAAAACAGAAGAAATTATAATAACTTGAGCCTACACAGGATGAGAATCTATGAGAAGGCTATAAGGGTATGGTAGAAATACAAAACAAAACCTAAGCAACAACAAAAACAAGCCTCAAGAAGAATATATGAGTGAGATCAACAAGATTCTAGACTGGGAGAGTGGAGGGCAGAAAAAGATGAAATGATAAAGTCAAAGTTATGATGAGAAACATGAAAGACAATGATTGTATTTTAGGGTACCAGCAATTAAGCAATGATATCTATTTTAAAAGAAAATATAAGCTGAGGGAGAAGAATGGCAAGTTTTGGTTTCAAATACCAGGTTGTGTAGGTAACTGAGGAAAGTTCCCCAAGCTGTGAGATGACAGAGAAGGTGGGGAATATGAAGTCACTCAAATACATGACGTAAAAAGACAAACAGGGACACAGAAAAGGTGAATAAAAGCAGGATATGAAGATTACTTTTAGTATAGAGGAGAAAAAAAGACTAATAAAGTCAGATATTGAAGAGAAATGATCTAAAAAGATAGCATGAGACAAAGAAAAGATTCTTGAAGTATGGTGAATTAGTCAAGGTTCTCTAAAGAACAGACCTTACAGAATAAATCTACATATTTGTAGAGGAAGGGAATTTATTAGAGTAGCTTACAGGCTGTGGTTCACAAAGTCCAACAATGACTGTCTGTCAATGGAAAGCCTAAGAATCCAGCAGTTGTTTATTCCACGAGGCTGTCAGAACCCTGAAGAAACAGGCTCTAATTCTAGTGAAGGCATGGACTTGCTTGCAAGAGCAAGGAAGTAAAAGCTTTCTTCTTTCGTATCTTTATATAGACTGCCATCAGAAGTAGCCCCAGACTAAAGGTGTATCTTCCAACCTCAAAGGATCCAGATTAAAAGTAGGTCTTTTCACGTGAAATGGTTTAATTAAGAAAAATAAAAAATCCCTCACAGGTGTACCCACCAGTTTGGTTTTAGTTAATTCCAAATGTAGTCAAGTTGACAACCAAGAAGAGCCATCTTAAGTCTGTCCCTTGTAAACTTGACACACAATCATATCTCCTTATGCCATGCTTAATTTCCAATGAAAATAGTAACCAGGTCATAATTACACCTAACATGATATAACTATCCCATGTACAATTGCAAATGCACTGTGTATTTAATCTGGTCATTTTTATGCCTAATATGATAAAACTATCTCTTGTAGAACATTAAACGCATTATAAATTTTAGAATAACAACAATGTCCCTTGAGAGAAATTCTTTTGGTTATTTCAAAACTTAACTATGGTAACTACAGATAATATCTTAATTGATTTTATATTACATGATAAAGAAATTGAGGAAAGAAAAAACAAATATTTGGACAAACACATTCTTAACAAAATATGACAGAAACAGTCATGATAATTATAATCCTTATTTCTGCAACTGGTCACATGGCCTTAGCTGATACTGGTAACTACCTTCCTCTCCTGCCCATTCTGTATTTTCTCAAGCGCAGAAAAGGCAATCTATGAGGGGTGGGAGTACATCTTCCGCTGAGGACAGCAAGATATCCCCTCAGGTAAGGCAAACCTGTGAGAACCTGAGGGTTCAAAGTTCTCAGCTTCAACAGGGTCTTCCCACACATCTCCATCCCAAGTTACAGGATCCCATGCTTTACCAATTAATGTTCCTACTTTAACCATTAACACTCTCTGAGCCAGGGACTTAAACTAATTCAGCTAACCTTCTAGTGAGGGCTTTGGTTTGATTTTCCACAATCTGAGCTATGGCTGTTGGAGGATTCTCTTCCAGGGCACTTAGAAGCCTTTAGACTGTTTATGTGTATCTGGAGCTGGCCAATTTTATCACTCACTGTTGTTCTTCACTGTATTCTGAGATCCTAGAAGTTGGTTAATTATATCAAGCAGTACACTCTTTTCCTTTGTCAATTTATCCAGAGATGCTAGAAGCAACTAACCAGCATTGTCATTTTCCTTATTTTTTTCTACAAATTGTCAAGTTTTATATACAGTCATCAAATCTCTTGCCTCTCACAACTGGTGAATCAGGATAATTAAATGCATTTGTCCATTTAAATTTGTAAAATAGTTCAAACCATGGGCTTTCAATAAACCTCAAGTTTCTGAGGCTTCAGTAACTGTAGGTGTTAGTAAAAAGCCTATTCCAAATACTTAAAGAAAAATTCATCCTTACACTTCTCCTGCTCTAGAACCACTTGTGGTATGAAAACCTGTATTACTCAGGTTCTCTAAAAGAGTAGAACTTACAGAATGAATATGGGATTTATGAGAACGGCTTACAAGCTGTTGTTCAGTTAGTCCAACAACGGCTGTCTACCAACAAAAGGCCTAAGAGTCTAGTAGTCCTCAAGATGACAACCAAAAATAGCCATTACATATTGGGAAAGTCAACATTATGAAATATAAATGAGATAAGGGCAACAACAACAAAAGCCTTTCTACACTGGCTATTCTACATATATTTTAGTGGAATGCTGACTATAAAAATCAGTATCTTAAGAGCTAAGGCAGAAATGGGTTAAAATGAATAATATATCTAAAAAAAAAATCAAGAAAAATACAAGACACACAGAATAGTGACTGGAAACGGGCAAGAAGCTTACGAGGTTTCTTAAGACTGTGGATGAACTTGCTACCGCCACCTGTGCATTCGGCCAACCTGGACTCTACCCACTTCCCTTTCCGTTAGCCAGTTTACAGAGAAACATGTTTTCTTGACAAAATTTACCCCTCTTGTACTAAAAATCAAGAATACCAATGTCTAAGGATGCTCTCACCCCCAACAGTATTTAAACCGATTTTCCAATAACCGCAGTGGATCCAACCACACTACTGTACGTTATTTTACTTATTATCTCTTACGACCAATAGTAAGTCCACGGTTTCATTTGGCCAGTTTAATAAATTGGTCATCACACTGTAGCATCTCTGTATAGGGTAGAATCTTGTCATTTTCTGGCTCTGTGATGTTAGTTAGTTCTCTAGTCTTCTGTTTTATCATCTAAAAATGGAGCACATAGTGATACTAGCTCTTAAGTTGGATAAATGTTTAGCTCAGAGTCTGGCTCATGGCAACTGCTCAAAAACAAACAAACAAAAAATGTTAGTTATCACTCTGGAGATGTAGAAACAAGCGCAAAGCTATATACTGGTCCATGTTAGAATCAACCACCACATTCTTGAATACCTATCTGGCCTCATGGAGAAATTTTTGAAACTGTAGAGGTTTTTCCCAGTAGTATGTTGACAGCAAGTGAGTGAGAGAAGAGCCATTTTACCATGCCATATCCTCAACTGAGCAGCTGGGCATGGGAGATTTCAGAAAGAAAACTTTGATTCTATAGGATAAAAGTTTAATGAATGCCACTGACAGTTAAGAGCTATAAATAATGTCATATAGATTGATTAATGCTTGGTGACTTCAAGGCTAAAAATAACTTCTATGTATTTCTTCAAAGACTCCACAGCCTTTCTATTATCATATACTGTAACAGTGGGCTCTTTCTATACATGTGCTTAATTAGCTTTGATAATTCATTTAAATTTTGTTTTGTAATTTTGTTTATGTATGTCTGTGTGCAGGTGCCTGCGGAGGCCACAGATTTTGGATCCTCTGGAGCTTGGGTTACTGCAAGTTGTGAGCCACCCAACATGAGTTTTGGGAACTGAATGCAATGGTCCTATGCAAGAACAGTCTGCATTTTAACCTCTAGCCAATTACCTTTTTTTTTTTTTTTTTTGAGATTGGTCTCACTATATTCAAGCCTAGCTTTGCATTTGCTTTGCAGACCAGGCTGGCCCATCTGCCTCTGTCTCCTGAGTGCTATGATTAAAGGTGTGCCTCGCCATAATGGCTCCAATAACTCATTTTTAAATGAAAACCTCCTTTCACATTTACACCAGTATAACATGAATCTTCCCAATCATATTATTTTCTTTTCTCTGGACTTCTGCCAGAAGCTTAGTAATTCTGAGACTGAAGTAATCTGGTATACATTGCTCTGGGTACAAATGCTAAAAAAAGGGGCAATTTCTTAGAAACGAAGGAAGGTGCTCCACAAAAGTTTATGAAAGGAGTGGGCATGCATATATGCACACACACAGACATCTACCTTCTCTGACAATGCTTTCACCCTATGTAATTTCCACATAAGGTAGCACTGACATGCAGAAATCCTGTCACATAGAGCAGGTAAGGCACAACTCAAGCAGGAAGGAAGGGTGTAGACATAGGCAGATTTACCTGCTTCTGGTTTCTTAAACTTTTGCGATCCTGTCTCAAACAAACAAACAAACAAACAAACACGACAACAACAAAAACAACAACCAACCAAACAAACAAACAAAAGAAGTTATTGGGGCTGGAGTTGATGGTTCAGTTGTTAAGAGTATTAGAGAAAAGTTAGGAATGGTAATCTACATTAAAAGGAAAGAAGCAAACAGAGAAGAGGATAAGAAAATAAATAATAATAAAAATTCTGAGAAAGTTAACCAAAGAAACTAAAAAGATCCTTTTCAGGGCACAGTGTGAAATTGTTTTTTTCGGAGAGTTCATCAGAACCTACTTATGTGTCTTTTGAGTAAGATTATTGCAATAATTTTAAGTGTGAGGAAAGGCAAAAGTTATTTAACTCCAAGCCCACTGTCTAATCAATTGGTCAAACAAGAAATATAATAGTAACAGATGGTTTTCTTGCTCCTCATTAAATGAGAATTCTAAGAATGTTTCCAATATTTGGAGGACTAATAGCACTACTAGAATAACAGTACTTTAGAATATGTATTTTAATAAGTATTTATTAAATAATTAAGCATAATTAATTAACTGAAAAGATACTACATATTAGATGCACAAAATTCTGTTGTGTTATTTTAAAAGCAGTCTCATTACTTTGCACAATATTCTGTTGTGCTGATAGCCACAGAGGTGAAATATGATGACTGGTGACAATGGGTGCAATAGTGTATCTTTGTTAGATAACTGATGGAGTGTGCCACAACTCACAAGAATGAGGACTCACAAGTGAGATATTTGACAGATTACCATTTGGGATACTGAAGACACACAAATGAAAGAAACAGATGGAAGATAATGATGGAGCTGCAGAGGCTATCTGAAAAGGTTGGTCCAGGCTGACCATGTAGTTAGCTAGTTTATATAGACTGATAAGAAACAGAGCAGTACCATAACAGACCAGAAGGGATGATGTACATTCTTTGTAAGGATTTTTAATGTCTTCAAGCACCTCCTGTCTCCTATGTGGAGCCAAAACTTCGATGGAGCAAATAGTTTTCAAACCACAGAGGACAGTAGGGAGGTAGAAGGAGAGTCAGAAGTCACCTTGAGGTACAACTGTGCATGCTCAAGAATAGTCAGGCTGACTCTCCGTTCACCTCTTTCTTTCCATCACTCCCACCATCATTATTAATGTGTCCACTTCCTTTGCTGATACAGGTACTGAGACTGGAGGTGGTAAAGGATATGAACAGATGCTCTAGGATTCAATGGAGTCAGTAAAGGCGCTAAACGAAGAAAAATGCTACTGTGTTGTTAAAAATATAGCATTGACTTTATAGAGAAATATGGATTGCTATCCATCTAGGAGTATTGTACAATAATTTAAGTGTCTAACAATTTCCCTCTAGTTAGGGTATTAGAAAGCTAAATACAAATCAGTCTTATTGGGGTTGCCTTGGACTCTAGCAGCTTCTTAGATTAGGATTTACAAGGGCATTTTCAGAGGTATGATAGAGAGGGACCACAGGAAATGGCTTGGAGGAGTTGCCCCTCTCAAACTTAACAGCTACTCATGAGAAAGACAAAATATAGCATTTTAAGTCACAATATTCAATTTGCTGTTATTTTAAAGTTCTGAAAAATATATTGAGCTTCTAGAGGTTTGCTTCATCAGATGCCTCCAAAGACAGTCAAGCTAAACAGTTCATAGCAGGGATTGGGCCCAAACTACTCAAGTGCTAATCTTAGCTTTGTTACCGCTACAGCTTCTGCCCCTTTTCACTAGACTTTCCATTACTACATGGTTTCGCTAATGCTGAATAGTGCTCAAACTACAACCAAAGCTTTCCCTAAACTCCTGTGGGTTCAGGCTTTTCTCCACTGTGGATTCTCTGATGTCGAATGAGACTTGATCTCTGAATGAAGGCTTTCCCACACTCATTGCATTGATAGGGCTTCTCCCCTGTATGTATTCTCAGATGCTGAATGAGACCAGTATTCCCATTGAAAGCTTTCCCACATTCTTTACACTTATAGGGTCTTTCTCCAGTATGGATTCTCTGATGTTCAATAAGGCCTGACTTCTGACTGAAGGCCCTCCCACACTCACTACATTTGTAGGGTTTTTCCCCAGTGTGGCTTCTTTGGTGGCCAATAAGATGTGAGCTCCGCCTGAAGGTTTTCCCACACTCATCACACTCATAGGGTTTCTCCCCAGTGTGAATTCTCTGATGTCCAATGAGGTGTGAACTATGACTGAAAGCTTTTCCACATTCATTACATTCATACGGTCTCTCCCCACTGTGGATTCTCTGGTGCAAAATAAGGCCTGCACTCTGACTAAAGGCCTTCCCACACTGATTACACTGATAGGGCTTCTCCCCAGTGTGGATTCTCTGGTGCAGGATCAAGCCCGTGTTCTGACTGAAGGCCTTACCACATTCCTTGCAGTGATAGCGCTTCACTTTGTTGTGGATATCCTGATGGGAAAGGAGGGCTGACCTGTAGCTGAAGGCTTTACTACACACATTACACTGATAGGGTTTCTCTCCAGTGTGGATTCTCCAGTGGCGAACAAGGCCTGAGTTCTGAGCAAAGCTTTTCCCACATTCATCACATTTATGTCGTCTCTCCTGTATGGGCTTTCCCTGCTGCCTCTCTAATCTGCCCAGAAGGTCTCGGGTTTCTCCATGCGCAAGACCCACGATAACATCCCCGTTGCACTTGGCAGGTGCCTCTCCATGTAGCTGGATTCCAGTAGATATTACCTGTTTTGAAAATAGTTCCTTGTTCTCATTTCTGGTCTCACCATCTGAAATAAACACGTAGTAAACAATCATTCTCAGTCATTTTCTATTTTTATACCAGAGGAAAAGGGGAATTGAAGTTCTCATGGAATCCACAAGAAAATACAAACTTCTTTATCCAAAATAGGGGCAGTTAAATGCAAGTTGATCGAGCAGAAGTGCCAAATAAAAAAGGCACTGGGAAAGAGGGGCCAGAAAAAAAAAAAAAAAAAAGGTTTCCTGATAGATGACTAAAGTTGACAAGGAATCAACTGAGAAGTGTAAGTAGGGAGAGAATAAGAACCCCTACAAGCTCTACTTAGAGGGAGAGAATGCACCAAACAGTCCCAAAAGGAAAGTACAACTAGCTTATGTGACAGACATATTCCAATATGGTGGTCCAACGGGAACTGGAAGGTATGAACTCAGGGAGTACTACAGAGATGTCAATTTAACTGTCAAAATGAACAGTACTCACTATACAGATAAAAACTATAAAGAATTTTGGGTTGGAGAACAAAATCGTTTCATTTCAGACCTCAAGAAGTCTCAATCTAGTATCTATCTTCTGAGTTTCTTTTCTTTGAGATTAAAGAATTTCAATGCAAATATATGACTATTTGTGTCAAATATGTAGGGCGTTTATAGAGGCCAGAAGGCATTGTATCCCCTGGAGTTAGTTACTGGTGCTTATGAGGTATTTCATGTAGATGCTGGGAACAGAACTCCAGTCTTCTAGAAGAACAAAATGTATTCTTTTTTGTTGTTGTTGTTTTGTTTTGTTTTTTTGAGACAGGGTTTCTCTGTGTAGTCCTGGCTGTCCTGGAACTCTCTCCGTAGACCAGATTGGCCTTGACCTCAGAGAGATCCGCTTGCCTCTGCAGGGATTAGAACTGTTTAGATTAAAAGTGTTTGACACCAACACCCCAAAAAGATTTACTTAATATGTATGAGTGCTTTATCTCATATAAAGCCTGCATGTCAGAAGAGGGCACCAGATCACATTATAGATGGTTGTGAGCCGCTATGTGGTTGCTGATAATAGATCTCAGGACCTCTGCAAGAACAGCCAGTACTCTTAACTGCTGAACCATCTCTCCAGCCCTAGCAGGAAAGCACTCTTAACCACTGAGCCATCTCTACAGTCCCGAATCAACTAAGTCCTCCAGACAATGTATAAAGCTACCAACAACACAACAAACAAAGAGAAAATTCTTAAGTTATGATAACTACAGCTCTCCTTACCCAGGGAGAACATGTTTCTGTACTTCTCAGGCCTGTTATCTCTATTCAGATCCTTCTGTGATGGATCAAGAAGCCACTCCTCTCGAATGAGAGACACAGCCATGTCTTCGATCTTTTCCAAAGTCTGAAACAAAACAAGACCCTCATTTGGGGTCTAAAAAGGTTCCATAGCTCAAAACCAGTGTTGGAGATAACTATAGTGTTAATAGAGGTGAAGAAACAGGAGTATGCTAGGTACAGGGGTATAAACAACTAGGAAGAAGAGAAAAGTGCACTAGATTTATTGGGAGAACCAAAGATTGGTTTGTTGCTAAGCAAAAAGTTTTTAAATAGGCACTACTACAGATAGATATGGGCATTTGCTATGATACTGTCAAACACAGATATGGGCTCTTGTTGGGAAGGAACACAACTCACCTGGAACCCTGCAGTGAGAAGTCTAGCTGTCACCTCCTGGTCTCCAGAACTTCCTTTCTGGGAAGGAGTAGGACTCTGAGTAGACATGGCTGAGAGGAAAAAGGAGCTATGAATTGACTAGCTTACTGTGTGGTTGTGGGAGTTGGCATTCACTTAATGCAAAATTTTATTTCAGCTATATTTGCGAAGGATTTGCACATAAAGTGTTGTCATCTTGGATTCTGGCCTATATCCATGAATGCCCACAGAACATCTATACTTTAATGTACCTTGAATTTATAGTTAAATAAACAAAGCATACTGATTTCCTAACAGGAGCTGCTTTCTAATTTCTTCTCTGCCAATAGTATTATCTTTGTGTTTGTGTATAGTAGTCCTTTAGATCCTGATGTCCTAGAAAACTTAATATGAGAACCAACCAATCTCTAGTAAGTCTTTCTGATATCTGCCATGGCTGTTAGTGTCTGATTCTCACGGATAATAAGCATCTTATCACCAAAATCAACTAATAGTTAAGCAATGTATGTTTTGGGCAACAAGATTTAGACTTCAGTCAGGAATTATATAATTAGCCAAAGTGTTTCTATAAATGCTTTCTTAGAAATACTATAAAAATTCTTAGCCTTTTGATTAAGATCAAGTGCAGAAATATTAAAAATTTACTTATAAGCTGGTGAAGTAGCAAATGTTTACTGCCCCAGCACTCATGGTGTAGGCAGAAGGACCACAAGTTTTAGGCCAGAAAAGTGTACACAAAAACCGTGCTTCAAAATGCAAACAAACAAACAAAAATATAATTCACTAACATAAAACAAAGTATTATAAATCTCATTAATTGAAAAAAAACCCAAGCCAAATAATGACAAATAGCCCAGAATATGCTGCTCTGCTGAAAATAAGTTTTTTTTCTGAAAAAAATAATAGGAAAATGCCAAAAAAAAGACAAAGAAACCAGAATTAAGAGGCTTAATCTGGCCAAATATGATTTAAGCACAGTTAAACACAATGTTTCTGAAGAATTAATATGGCCATGTGTAAATAACAGCAATAAAAGGGGAGGGCTGAGGACATGGCTCCTCAGTTAGAAGGGTGCTTGCCTCGGATAAATAAAACCCTGAGTTAAGACACTTCACACTGCCCCGAAACAACACAGACACGCCCACACACACTCCGGGCTGGGAGGATGGCTCAGTGGTAAAGTGCTTGCTGTGGAAATACAAGGAAATAAGTTCAGAATCCCACACCCACATAAAAGCCTTATGTTTGTAGCCCCAGAGTTGGGGGTTGGAAGAGAACAGAGACAGGCAGATCCTGGGGGCCTACAGGCCAGGCAGTTTAGCTGAAATGGACCGACATATTCAGGGAAAGACCCCATCTCAAAAAACAAGGTAAAGTGGCTAGAGAGAACTTGGGCAGCAGGGGTGGAGGCTTGGGGGTGGCGGCGGGTAACAGTGTTGTTGACGGCTCAAGCTCAATTTCTGGAGCCCATGATGAACACACAGATGCAACTCTTGAAGAAAACTGTTCTCTGCCCACCAGGTTCATGTCTGTGTACACTAATGATAACAACAAAATGTGGGGAGAAACACAAGACACCTACCATGACTTCTAGTCTCCACATTTGCACCCACGGTAAACTAGAATCACATTATAGATGGTTTTGAGCCACTGACTGAGAAATTACCATTTGTAGTTTCAAATTTAGTAATAATCACTGATTCAGTTGAGAAGCTTCAATAAAATAAAGTAAAAAAAAAACATCAATAAATATAAAAACTAATGTTTTAGCAACAAGTTTGATAAGGGCTTAGATATTTACACAGCTTCATGAGAATTTTCTCTTAAATTCTTAAATTATAAAGGGAAGAACAGTAACTTTACAGTGATTAACTTAGCAAGATTAATCTTAAGTCATCAAATATATCATCACAACAGACTAAATTTCTGGAGTTTTTTTTTGTCAAATACACACAACTTGAACCTAAATATGAGAAAATATGAAACAAACCTAATTTGCAGCCATTCTACTAATTCTAATCTATGTTCTTTAAGATTGCTACGGTCATGAAAAGAAAGATTAAGAAATAATACAAAAAATACCAAATTAAAGTACACCGAAGAGACTTATGACTAACTTCCCAATGGTCATTTGGTGGACTCTGGACTAGAGAAAACTTTGGGACAACTAGCAAACCATGAGTATGAACTATTAGGTTAGAACCACTACAGCAACACAATTCCAAACTGTGTCATCTTAAAAAAAAAAAAAAAATCAGCAAATACAATGTTATGATACTAGCAGTATACTTACTGCGGTAACAAATTTGAGAACTCATTAAAAACAACAACAACAAAACTCTCAAGTTCTTTATTCTTCATAAGTTCACCCTAGAACTGATGGTCTATTGTCCTCTGGGCATGACACGGCCTTTGCCCTCTTTTAGCAGCTGTCGCTGCATAGGTAAGACCTGCGAAAGACTGGGCCCATCAACAACTTCTGCAGACGGGGAAGGATCACAATCCTTTGCTTTCTATTTTCCTCACCTTTGTGAGTGAAATCTGGCTTCTCTCCTCTGTCCTTCGGCTTCTGGGACACTGTAGAGTTATGCGTGGTTGCCACGGGTTGGATCTTAATCCTTGGAGGTTCTGGTGCAGATTCGGAAGGCAGGACTTCCTCCCAGAGTACTCTGCGCCCATGTTTATGAGTGGAGACCTAGAAACAGCAGGATGGCTGAATTACAAAGAATTCCTCTGAGAAATGACGTGAAGGTGGCGGTGGAGTCAACACCTTTGACCGATGTTCATACTTGGGAAAGCAAGCAGTATAATGTCATTTACTTCCTCGAAGTAAGAAACACTATTCTGCATTAGCACAGAAAGAAAGCATTTACTTCTGATCAGTACTAAATAAGAACTTTCTGTTGATTTTTCTCTACTATATCAAACACCATATTTTGTGCTCCAACCCTAGGATAGAGAATGAATAACACAGATAACTAAAACAGGGCCATAAAATAGCAAAACACTCTTTTGTTAAGGAACTAGGAAGCCTGTGTTCTAGAAAGCTGTCATCTTTAACCATCCAGGGAAGGCAAACAAACACAAATGTTTAGCAAGCTGGGCTTTGTTTTGTGCTAAGACTGCTCCACCCTCACCCCCAAACACACACCCTCTGAACAATGGACCTAGTACCTGTTAGTGATCTAGGACCCCCTACCTGCATTGAGCTGTACCTACACCCTACTCTGAACAGTGGAATAAATTTCTTCTTCTCTTAACAACCATGAAAGTTAGCTTGTACCCAGTCATAGTCCATTTATATCTGGGTAAGGAAGGTAGGGGGTCAAGAAGGCCTAGACTGATTTTGGGTGCATGAGCAGTAAGGCAAACTGTGTCTTGTGGGTAAATGAAGAACCATCTAACATCTAGCCATGCTAACACCATGTCTGCTAGCAACCAAACTCCTTTTTCTCTAGAATCTCATAAGCGGAAGCTCCAAATAATTGGGCTCTTGAGTATACTCAAGTGGCCTGTCACTCTTGACTGTATTTCTTGCTTTGTGCTATTGTTCTGCCATTATATAGTGTCTCCTTGCTACTTGTACAATTTGTGTGTATCTTTATTTCAATTTCTTAAGTAAAAGGCCAAAACTATGGAAACACCTGGTCCAAACCCTGACCACTGGTCTTATGGGTACCCCAGAAAAACAGTAATGTAAGCTTCTTGCATACCATGGTCCCATTTAGCACACAAGGGCAATAATAGGACTGTAGGTACCTTGTGAGTATAAAAAAATGGATTTTACCCTTTACAAAAAAGAATTATTAAAATAATTTCCATCCACATTCATGAGAAACCAGTTGGGGAAAATTTACTCCTCAAAATAAAGTCAATGTCTAAATAGCTTCCAGGAATTCAGTCACAGCATGCACAGCTACTTACTGGTTGTCCTAGGACATTAATCTGCCTTTCCAAGTCCTCCAGCAGGGTCACCACCTCCTCACCATTCTCTAACTGGTGTTCCTTAGCCAGCGCCTGCAGCTCCTCCGGCAGGATGGTCAGGAACTGCTCCAGCACCAAGAGCTCCAGGATCTGCTCTTTGCTGTTCAAGTCTGGCCGCAGCCACTGATGGCAAAGTGCACGGAGCTGGATCAGAGCTTCCCGGGGGCCTAATGTCTCCTGGTAGCAGAGCTGCCTGAAGCGGAGGCGAAACAGTTCTTGGCCAGGAGTGTTACTTTCACGTACACTAGATTCCTCATCCCAACCATGATCCTCCTCTATCTTGACAATGACAAGGTCCTCTTCAGGAGTCTGGTCTGGTGAAGAGGGTGCCGAAGGAGGCTTTCTTGATTCTGCCATTTAGGGCCAGAAAAACTTAAAAGGTTCCTTTTTTCCTCTACCTTCTGTATCTTCTTAAAAGTCTTCTCAGGCCTTCCAGGGTACTTTTTCCAGAACAGAAAATGATAAATATGTTAAGGTAAGGCAAAAGTCATAGTAACTTAACAAGTGCCTGTTAAAAATCTGCCACACCAATCCTACCCAGGGTACAAACCCTTCCTTTTGCTTTCTGTTTAAGGTTGTCGAAGATGGAGACCACGTATTTTCATGCCTAACTGAAATTCTGTATTAGGTAATTCTTGTGGCACCTTGTATATCTGCCACTCTCAACTGATGTTAATTTTCGTATCTGCTAGTTCAAGAATCTTCCTAAGCCTTTTCTCTTCATTACCTAAGATTCAGTACCTGACTTATGTTCCCTAATTTCTCTCCTGTCTCAGGACTAACTCTCAGACTTCATCTCTTACTCCTAGAAATCTATCTGGAACAGTGGGTCTGCAAAGCACCAGAATTTCTTATCAGCATCTACAATGCCCAAATCTAAACCCATATATCAATGACATTCCAGGGTGTTACAGAAATAAAATATAATAGTGTTTTGAGTTTGACAACTTTCACTTAGCGGAAGACGCCTGATATTAATCAATATTCTATCTGTTTATTCTTATACAAATGAGTATATCCCCCCACCAGGTGAGTTGTTTCCTGTTCTTGATTATGAATAAAGCCACTATGATCATGTAGATACATGGTCTTGTATGAACAGTTTTTAAAACAATGGGGAAAAACCCAGAATTAAGAAGTCAATTGCTGATGGCTCAGTGGTTAACAGCACTGTCTGCTCTTCCAAATGAACCTGGGTTCAATTCCCAGGACTCTTATGGTAGCTCACAACTGTCTGTAACGCCAATTCCAAGGGACCTGACACCTTCACACTAATGCACATAAAATTAAAAAAAAAAAATTAAATAAATTAAAATAAGTCAATTGCTGAGTCTTATGTGTTGTATCTAAAAAAATTGTTGAATTATTTTCCAAAGTGGATGTAATATTTTCTATTTCACTATCACTTGATACTATATTTAAAAATTTAAATATAATAGGTGTATAGTAATGTGTCATGGTTTTAACTTGTTTCCTTACTAACAATGTTGAACATGTATCTATTTTGGTAAAGTACCTACCTAAAAATTTTGGTTCACTTTGCTCTTGTTTTTTGACAAAGTCTCATTCTGTAAGCAAAGAAAGCATCTAACTTGTGATTCTCACACCTCAGCTTCCTCAGTGTTGGGACTCCCAGCACGTGCCACCATTTATTTATTTGTATATTATATGTTATTGACATATCTCCCTAGCTCATCTAGGCTGTTGAGGCAGGGTCTTATCATGCCGCCCAGTCTGGTCTCGAATCCAATGCGTAGCCCGGGCTGATCTGTACCTGGTGATCCTACTGCCTCCATCTCTCAAGTATTGGGATTACACGCATGCATCATCATACTTTGCCCACTATTATTTTGTAACTGAGGTTTTACATTGTTTGTATGTTTAAGATTTGAGAGCTCTTCATATATTCTGGATACAGGTCCTTTATGATACATGATTTACAAGTATTTACACATATTGACTCCTTTCTATCTATTCTTTTCACAGTAGCCTTTGAAGTTGGTATTTGTAATTTTTGATGCATAATTTATCAAAATCTTAAAAGATTGTATGTTGATACCAAATCTAAGAAATGTCTGATTAACCCCAAATCACAAAGGTTTTCTTCTAGAAGTTTACGGTTTTAATTTTTACTTTAAAGTCTACGGTCTGTTTTGAATTGAGCTTTGCAGCAGTGAGGGTGTGGTTCAGGTCCTCCTCCTTACTCTAGCACTACTCACAGAAAGCACTGCACACTGAACTGTTTACCTTTTCGTCTGTCAGCAAGAGAGAGAAAAAAAAGCTGACTGGCCATAAACAATATTTCTGGAGTCTCTATTCTGTTACCTTGACCAATAAATTTACCTTTCCTTGATACAAAGCTATCTGAAGATGAATTTTCAAATGTTGAAATTAAGTGGTTCCAATTTTGCAACTTTTCTCTTTTAGAAGCAGTTTTGGCTTTGCTGGTTCTCTCACTTTTGATACACATATTAGAATAAGCTTATTGATTCCCAGTAATGCTGGAATTGAACTTGTGCTGAATCTATAGCTCAGTGTAGAGATACTGTCGTAACAGTATTGATATCACACTAGGAATGATACCTTAACATGGTTCTCCAGTCCATGAATATTGACAGCTCATTTCATTTAAGTCTTAGACTTTCATTACTGATCAAACCATTTATTTTCCTCACTCTCCATATCTACACATACTACTTTTCTCAGAACTGTACCATATTGGTTGCAAAAAGTTTTACTCTCTTAATTTCATACTCCTCATGAAAATTTTATCTTATTAATAGAATTAAAGAACAGCGGAGGGCTATATTGGCAGCACAACACAGAACGTGTCTACATTTGTTTTAAGAGTAAAGGTTACAGCTAGAACTCCAGGTCCATAGAGCTCACTCTGAAGGCCTGTTTCCTTGTGGGGAATATGGTTTCTGCTCTTGTGCAGATAGGCTGCAGTGGTGACTTCTCCTTGACTTTGGTTATACTTCTCTTTCATTCATGTTCCATAATGGTACTAGCTGTCTTCACAAAAGATGCCCTCCGCAGTCCCTGTGACACCTATGAATGCAACCTTATTTGCAAATAGTAGGTAGATATAATCAAATGAGCATGAAGTTATAACTGGAATGAGACCTTAGTTCAGTACGACTAGACTATTGTTAAAAAGACACGGGGGTCTGTGAGACAGTTCAGGAGGTAAGCGCACCTGCGGCCAAGCCTGACAACCTGAGTTTACATTCCCACAACCCCTGTGGTGGAAAGAGGACTGACTCCTGCAAGTAGTCCTCTGACCTCCACTAGGGCATTGTGGCATTGGCATGAATTGACCTTACTCATCCCCCCCAAACAAAACATGACAAAAGTCTCACTCTCCAACTCAGGCTGGTTTCAAATTGGTATTTCCCAAGCTCAGTGTCCTAAATACTGCATGCAACTGCAGGAGTGAACCACCATAGATGGCCCTTTCTTTCTAATGATCAATATTAAACTTTAAAAACAAGTGTCTCCCTTTCCCAACACGCTTTTATTTCTTCCTCAATGTTAAAATTCAGAGCTGAGAAGAAGAAAACAGGAAACAACCTAGGAACCTGACACAGAGGGAAAGGCTCTGCTCTGCAGACTATCAAAGCAGACGCTGAGACTTATGGCCAACTGTTGGGCAGAGTGCATGGAATCTTATGAAAGAAGTGGGAAATAGTAAGAGCTGGAGAGGACGGGAACCACACAAGGAGAGCAACAGAACCAGAAAATTTGAACACAGGGAACTTCCCAGAGACTCATACTCCAACCAAGGACTATTCCTGGAGATAACCTAGAACCCCTGCACAGATGTGGCACATTACAGTTCAGTGTCCAAGTGGGTTACACAGTGATGTGAAGAGGGACCTCCTCTGACATAATCTGATTGGCCTGCTCTTTGATCACCTCCCCCTGAGGGGGGAGCATCCTTACCAGGCCACAGAGGATGACAGTGCAGCCACTCCTGATGTGATCTGATAGCCTAAGATCAGAAGGAAGGAGAGGAGGACCTCCCCTATCAGTGGACTTGGGGAGGGGCATGCATGAAGAAGGGGGAAAGAGGGTGGGATCGGCAGGGGAGGAGGGTGGGGCTTATGGGGGGGATGCAGAGTGAATAAAGTGTAATTACTAGTAAAAAAAAAATCAGAGCTGAGTAAAAAAATGAGTCCTCTAGGTATTCTTCCCTCTAATAACTTTGTACATACACAGTGCAATATTGGCAAGCACCTATAAACACTCTCCTTACATCCTATCCTTAAAGAACTTCCAGTCAGGTTTATTGACTTACAGAAGCACAGGCAACAATTTTAAGCTTCTTTTAGATCTACCAAGCTAATGCCTCGACAACTAAGGAAGGCCAACTCAATTCAAACAATACTAGCTTTCAATAGATGTAGATGTATTTTCTTTTCAGATTAATTAAGCTTGAGAAATGTCTGGGAACTGGATGCAAACCAGGAAAGATAATCTCCATGTTTTAAGAGATCAAGGAAAAGTAGATGAAACAAATGCTATGTTATATCAAACGGTATTCAGTGAAATTTTCCCTTTTGGAGATGTTAAGTTATAATGCAGGCATGAAGTTAGGAGGCCAGGCAGTCAGGAGAGGACCAGACACACAAGCGTGGGTTCCTCAAGGGAGTTCCTTTGAGGAGTGTCCACATTTCAAGATTAATTACAAGGAACTCAAAACGTTCACATTCGCTAAAATAATGACTGCTGAATATGTCAGTGAACTTAACCAACTGAAAAGTATGTTGTCAGGTGGGGGTCAAAGATCATTCGTTTGACAAAGAATATTCATGACTGACTTTTGGAAATGGAAACCCACTGAGGTTTTAAGCATCTACTTCAGCTTAATCAATTAAGTAAAGTATTCTGAATACGGTTTAATTTTGCAATTACTGAATATTTCTTTTGCACACAACTGTCCAGCCATTACATCTACCATTTTCTGAATGCACTTCTTTTATGGCCAGAAAAAAAACCAGTAACAAAACAAAACAAACAAAAATCAAAGGTTTCCACGAGAGGCTTCGAAACAAAAATATATAAATCTTGAAAAAAGGAATTTTGAGACCGAAAGGCAAATTTGTTGAGTACAAACAGTGGACACAGGGGCCGGCTTTACAAGTAAGAGCGACTGCAAAATAAGAGAGGACGACGGGCGATGGAGAGAGCAACCCGGAGGGAGGTTGGGGTCGGGTGCCGGGGCCTGCCGGACTGGCGCAGGCCCTCGGGCGCCCCGCTCCCCTCGCTCGGGCCTCCGCCGCCCGCGCGCCCCTGCTCGGCCGACCGCACTCACCGAGAGCTCCGCACGCTGCCCGAGGGCGGGAGGCGGCACAGCGCGGACCGGGAAGCGCGCGAGGAGGCGCGAAGGACACCGAACCCGGGCGGGACCCCTCCAACCGCTAACTTGCAAACCCTCGGAGCCGCAGAACCGGGCGGCACGCATCTTGCCCGCAGCCACTTCCGGAAGCTCTCTAGGAAGCTGGGAGGTCTGATAGCTCTATGGTAGGCCGGCGAAAGGACCCAGCGCCGCGCCTCCTGGCTGTCAGCTGCGCCTGGTGGCTGAGTCGCTCCTGGGGCCTAGGCACATCCTGAGGAGTGTGGTAGCTCTAGGTCACCAACGCGTTAGCTCGGCCAGCCTCGGGCTTCAGCTGGCAAGCGCAAGAGTTGGTTGTAGACCCAGAGGCCTGGGCTGGGCTCAAGGAGTGTACCTAACGGATTTCTCTTCTACACAGTGCTTTCCTGTTAATGCTTCATGAATGACTCCACATTTCCAGCACACCGCAAACTGAGGAGATTAGCCCTTCACAATCCCTAGGAATAGTAGTACATCTTACACTATAAAGTTCCTACTGACCACTGTATTCCCTTTAGCTGTGATGTGTTTTCAGCCTCCCGATACTTTATCATTGGAAACAACAAAACTACAAAATAACCTCACCCCTAAACGTAAGATTTAAAGAGGGTATTTAGGTTATTAATAATGGTGGAAAACAATGAACATTGGTTTACTTCTTAATTTCAAAGATGACTTTTTAATCTATTGTAACTTGTCAAAACAGAGCTGGTGGGTCTCATTCTCATCTAGGGGGAATGAGGCACAGGAAAGTTGAACATCTTACCTAGCGTCATGTAATGAAATGGCCAAGTGAAACCTAGATAGAGGTAGAGGTCATATTCAACCAGGAACTGGCACACTTGGGTGACACATTAACAAAGTTTCCCTTTTGTTCTTATTCTGTTAGTTTGTTTAGACGGAATCTCTCTGTAGCCCTAGCCGGCCTCAATTCAGGGCAAATCTCCTGCTTTACCTTCCCAAGTGCTGGGATTATAAACATAAGCCAACACACCAGTTTAAAGTCTTCTACAGTAACAGTGATTTGTCTTTTAAAACTGAACTAAATGAGAAATAAGATAACATTTGACCCGCATTGTTTGGTTAGGGGTTTTAAATGATGTCTGCCTTTTTGCCCACATTAAGGAAGCCTCATGGACTCTGCAGTAGGTTCTGACCACTACTTAGGCCTAAGCATTAAAGAACTTTCGGTACTTTTCTCCTTTTAGCAGAGTTTATTTACCATATAAATTCTCCGATATCTAATAAAAGCTAGACTTACACAGAACTCTTCCACCCATAGGGTTTTCAGCTGTGCGGATTCTCTGATGTTGAAGAATACCTGTGCACCCACTGGGATCTTACTCTCTACTATAGGGCCTCACTGCAGTGTGTACTCTACAATGTCCAACAAGGTGTGATCATTGAACGAAGGTTTTTTTTTTTTTAAAAAACAAAACAAAACAAAACAATTATTACATTTATAGAGCTTCTCCCCAGTGTAAGTTCTCCTCTGAGCTACTACTGAAAGTTTTGTCATATTCATCACATTTTCAGTCTTCTTTTCCTCTGTTGCAATTTTAATCACTTGCCATTTTTAACAGCAGGTTTGGAGTTAGGATGCTGAGAAATATCTTTGCTAAGTCTGTTTATCACCCCAAGGAATTCTGTATCTACAGGCATATCTTCCTTTTGGGATGACTCTTCATTCTCATTCCTGATTTTATCACCATTAACACACAGTACATAAGTGGATTCTTTTCTAGGTTTGAGAAAGAAAAAGCCAATGGAAGAAACAATGTATAAATATAAAATAACAAAACAATATATATATCATATATTACATATATAATACATTTGATACTCTATTTTGGTTTTGGTAATATTCTAGCATACTCAATATAAAAAAGAAATACTAAGAGAGATAAGCAGGGGGATAATTTATTTGTGAATTTGTTAAGAAGAAGAGGCAAAAACGTGGATCAATGGATTATCTAGCAATGCTATACTCTGGGAAATGGAGAGACTGTAAATATGCCAAGAATAAGGAGGGACATCAAGGCCAGAGTATAGTGAGGCAGACTGTAGAAGAGGATAAAGACACAGAGCATCTTCAGTGCTTTTCAGAATTGATCAATATTTTGATTTTATAATTGACAGCACTGCGAGAGATCAGCTCCAGCACACAGAGTGAGGTGGGTCGCAGTGTCAGCCATGACCAGATGATGGCTGGTGTTTCCCTCTCCTACTCTTAAACTCTCAGGCTGGTAGCCTTGTTACTTTGTATACACACTTTAACTCTTAAACTTCCAGGCTGGTATCCTTGCTATTTGGTGCTCTCTATATATACAGTTTAACTCTATATACAGTTTAATTCCCAGGGGCCGCTGGTCATGACAGCCTTTAAAGGAAAAGGCAGCAAAGGGTCTTAATCAGCCAAGCCAGGGGGCTCCTTTGACTCAGAGTACAAGTGGCTGCAGCCCTGACAGTTTCTTGCTGTAAATACAAGGGGTTGTAAAAAGAAAAACCTTAGTTCCTTTCAACTTAATGGCTGAGCAGTGAACAGTTCCTTGCTGGCAAGTAGAGTCCTAATGAGGGCCCACCCGAGAATGAAAACAACTGTAAAAGAAAAACAGCTGTACTATTCCCATCCTTGAATTAAAGCCAGAGGCACGTAGCTCTTGAATAGCAGGATGAACTGCTCTGAGATAGCCTTGAATTGAAGCCAGAGGCAGATAGCTCTCCAAGGGCAGAATGAACTGCTCCGAGATAGTTTTTAAAGAAATAAGGGCAGGGTGAATTGTTTTGAGAAAACTCACAAACGGCCAAAAACTGCAAACAATTAGCTGTAAACTATCTTCACGCTATCCTTGCTGACCAATCAATGTATAGAGCAGAAGTGGCCAGATTTTTAAGTTTAAAAACCCTGTGCTTTGCATGCTTGGGGTCGTCTCCTGCCTTTGGAGGGTGACCCTATTGTGATTGGAATAAAAAAACCTCTTGCTTTTGCATCGAGTTGTGGTCTGTGGGAATTCCTGGGAAGGGCTCGATCTTGAACTCCTGAGCTGTGAGACCCCAGGTCTTACACTAATTAAGAAGGGCGTTAAGACTGCTTATCGCTTACTAAACTTAATAACTTAGAAACATGCAAAAATGTACACCTTTGGCAGACAAAGCAGGTAGATATTTACAAACTTCACACACACGTACACATACAATCAATAGACAAAACAAGGAAGCTCCAAAGGCACCATTCTTCCACATATATAAACACATATATATAAGTATACATATATACAATATATACAATTAGACAGACACATTGTTGGATGACCTCAACAACTGTATAATTCTGTCTTGGGTTTTTATAATCTCTAATACAAAGGTTCTCTATGTATGGAAAAATTACATCATTGAAAAATAGATAAACAAAAGGGGAGTTACAGTAGGACTACTAATCCTAATATCTAACTAGATATTTTGTTTAATATAAGTTAAAAGCAGCAGTTTTATCTATATGCTCAGTATGAGTTCAGAGCAGAGGTTTTATCTTATTTCAAATGTGCAAGTTTTTTATGTCAAGGTTGTTTCTAAGAAACAGGTGTCTGTCTTGTATAGCTAATCATTTATTGTTTTTTATATTCATATGGTCTTATCATGGTGTACAACACCTGGCCCTTTTCCTTGGATCCAACTTAGAATGAATGTAAATCATATGGAAGTTCATATAGCTCCTAGCAGTTTTAGTTAAACTGCAGGAGGGTTTCAAAATTACTTTAATCAAGTCAGAAATTCTTTTAAAATCACCGTCAGGGGTTATGAAGTCATCAGTTCGTTTAAACAGCACTGTGAAGGTACATCTTCAAAATAATCTGCAGGGAATCTGCCCAACAGCATGAAGCAATAAGCAGTGAGGGTCTCTGCCAGGCCAGATATATGCGACATGCATGGAAAGGCAGTATAGCAACAATAAGTAGTCTTGAGGCAAAATCTTTGGGGCCTTGCTTACACCAAGCATACACCCATTTGTCAGCCGTGCAAAACGAGTGGGCTGCCTCCAGGAAGCTCGCTTGCTTGCTTCTGCTAATCCAGCATGCAATTGCTCCCATCACTAAGAATCCTACTTCGCAAAAGCATATAGTCCCAAACAGCACAAGTATGGTTGGGGCCATTTCAGGAATTGTTTGGAATTCTGTCTTAATCACAAGCTAAAATTCATTCAATGATTTTGTTTTTCTTTATGGCAAAGTTTTGTAAAGTTCAAGTCTGCTTCAAACTATGTATTTGAGGATGACATTGAACTCTTCGTGTCCTCCTATCTCTATGGGCCAAGTGCTGGATTATGGGCGTGTCTCACGATCCCTAGCCCCCTTAACATTTTTCTTAAAAATGAAACTCAAGTCAGCACCTCCGACAGAAATTACAAATTTAAAATGTTCTAAAATGAATCAACCAAAGATATGCTAGTATGCATTATTTAATACATTCTGAGGAACAGTGGTAGAAAAATCTAAAAAATATTTTGTTGTCCACGATTAAATCACCTCTCTATAAAAGAAGAAAACTTTGTAAGTGTGGTAGAAACTCTGAGGGCTGTAAGATACGATAGTCCTGCTTTTGAGCTGAGGTGTTTGCTGTCATCGTGCAGCTTGATGGCAAGGGTTTCGTGGAGCGCTCACGTTGCGTGTTTAGAAGCACATCTGCAGTGAAGTCACGTGTTACAGCACGGGAAAATGCTGCCAGAGATGTCTGTAATTCATTAGATATTTGAGCTAGAATTTACACTTATTACATGTTCATAAGTCTTTGGGTCTTCTTGAGAGACATTTGTACTTTTGTGGGGGTTTTGCTTTTTTAGACAATGTCACACTCTGTGTCGCCCGTACTGGCCCACAGCTCATCCTCTCCCTGCCTTGTCTTTTGGTATGCTACAGTTGCAGGTTTGGTTCACTGTGTTCACCCATCTGTACTTTTACTAGTGCCAACTCATTCATGAAGAAATCCACTGGCAATGTTTTTGTTTGCCTGTGCTTATCAACTCAGTGTTACATATTTTCTTTTTCTTTGCAAATCCAGTAGCTGAAAAAAAACAACCAAAAAACCTTGTCCTGATTTTGTCTTCCCCTTTCCATTTTCTGCTACAAATGCCATTCAGCGCCTTCTGTGACAGACATTATTCTGAAAAGCAGAACTAGTCTTGAGCAGAAGAGTATGCACTTACTTTCATGGAATTTATAATTTGTGTGTTCGTCCGTGTATGTGCGTGTGTTTGTGTGTGTGTGTGTGTGTGCACTTGTTGTTATTTATTACTCGCTCTTTCTGTAAGGAAGTATTCTTTGGCCCAGTCTTGTGCTGTTCTCAGTGTAGATTATCATAGCTTCTCTAATTGCAAGGTGGCAACAGACATGCCATAACCAAAGGACAGAACTCCATAACCTTTTTGACCTGAAATGCTTTTCCCTCTTAGTAATTTCCTAACTAAATACCCACTCTATATTTTAGGGTAGAGTACACATGTTGCATCCTTTAAAGGATTTCTCTGACTACTTTCTCCCTACTATATAATTCATCAGTATACTTATTTACTGCCTCTGGAACACCTGTCTCCATGAACGCAATAATCATATTTGCTTTGCTCACTATTCTTAGTGCCTTTCATAAAAATGATATATTATTTACTGAATGATGAATGATTTAAGGTTTCCAGGAAGTCCGGTGTCAGCACTAACCATATCGTTTTGTTTTTGAGAGTCCCAAGAGTCACCCATGAGTTGGCTTTCCCTGGGTTAAGGCTGGAACTATCTAGGGTGAAGCCCAAAACATGTAGGCTCGTTTTGACATTTGAAAAACCAGCAGCTCACGTGAGCTCCAGAGAGGCTTTCATAATGCACAAAACCCAATTGTTTATCCCATGATATAGAAATGCCTGCAGTAGAGACAGGAAGATAGAAGCTTATCCACAGGGAGAAAGCTAAATTGAGAACTCCAGTAGGTTGCTCCAATGTCCTTATTCTATTTCTGCTGGTTGTTCGTGAGTATTTATTTAGTGACATCATCTTTCTCGTTCTCTAAGTCATGATTCTCCCATCAACTCTGCTGGATGTTACAAACCCTTGACTTGAAGATCATTTACTACCTGCTACTCGCCACTTGTCCTTTTACTTTTGCTTGCTATCTCTTTAATTAATTCGGACATTTAAAATCTAAGTACTGGCTATCTTAGATCATTGTCGATACTCTGCAGAGCATCTGCTTCTAGGAATCTCCTTGTCCTGCATGTATAAGCATTTCTCCCAGGAGTAGAACTGCCGTGTAGAGCATATAAGTATCCTTCCAGTATGAGCCTTTCACAACAATGGCTTTATTCTTTAATGTATTTTTTTTATGCCTGATAGATATTGTTACACACTTTTGTCAATGATTAGAGGCATGCAGTTCTGAGAAAATGAGCCATGCTTTACTCCCTGTGGCGTATACTGCTATTAATTTGGACTGTTAATTTTCTTATTTAGTTTTTAGTTTAGTGTTTTGTTTTTTTTTTTTGTTTGTTTGTTTTTTTTTGAGACAGGATCTCATTGTATAGCCCTGGCTGGCCTAGAACTCACTATATAGACCAGACTGACTTCAAACTCTTAAGGATACTTCTACTACTGTCTCCTGAGTTCAGGAGACAGTGTGGGGGATTATAGGTGGGCACTATCACATCTGGCAACTTGGGCTGTCTTATGAACACATACAAATGTTGATTTCATATTTTATTATGACTTTTCAAGAATTTAAACTTTAAATATTTGTCTACATCAATGAAATATTATGGGACTCAAATGAATAAGTTCTAGGGTTACGTCAGTTTTTAAAATTTGTAGCAAATTGAGGTGAGTGACACATTTCATTAAGTAGTTAGTGATAGCTTTTAAAATGACAATAACAATAATGACATCAGCAGGCTTTCCTGCCTGTTGAACTTCCTTCAGAGCAGTGCAAATCACCAGGAAAGTATTTTACCATGGCCAAGAGTCTTTCTGAAAGTTTTCTTCAGCTCATTGTTCCTTAAGCTGTAGATGAAGGGATTCACTACAGGGGCTACAACCATAAAAATTACTGATGCAGCTGAATCATTTTCGGTCGACTGGTTGGGCGAAGGGCTCATATAGATTCCTGTGATGGCCCCATAGAAAAGAATGACCAGGGCAAGGTGGGACCCACAGGTTGAGAAGGCCTTGAGTTTTCCTTCTAGAGAAGTAATTTTCATCACAGCAAAGACAATGCGGCCATACGATGCTAAGATACACACTGATGGTACCACAAAGATCAGTCCCACCACAGACAGAACCATCAGCTGATTGAGACTGGTGTCAGAGCAGGAGAGAGGCAGGAGAGAGTTGATGTCACAGAAGAAATGGTGAATAATATTTTCAGAGCAGAAATGCAGTTGAGCCATCATGAGGGTATGCAAGAGAGGATTAAAGGTTGCAACGATCCAAGATAAGGCCAGCAGAGAGCTGCAGAGGCGTGGGGTCATGATGGTGGAGTAGTGCAAAGGATGGCAGATGGCCACATAGCGGTCATATGCCATCACAGTGAGGAGGAAATTGTCCATGTTAGCAAACATCATACAGAAATACATCTGAGCCAGGCACCCTGGGTAGGAGATGGATTGAGACTTGGTTTGGATGTTCAGTAGCATCTTGGGGACCGTAGCTGAAGGAAGGCAGAGGTCTACCAAGGACAAATTGGCAAGGAAAAAATACATGGGTGTGTGGAGGTGATTGTTTGAGACAATGGCTAGCAAGATGAGTAGGTTTCCAAATAGACCTGTTAAATAGAGACAAAGGAAGAGTGCAAAGAGGAACCCTTGCTGGCCTGGCCAACTTGAGAAGCCCAGGAGGAGAAACTCAGAGATGCTGGTTTGGTTTCCCTGTTCCATTGGATGTACCTGTATGAAGAACTAAATAGATAAATAAAACTTCATTTGGTAAAACACAACTTCCTTTGGTATTTTTCTTTAAATATCTACCCAGTCTCAGCCCCATTTACCACATGATCTTCTTTTAGGCCATCCTGTCTCTTCTCTGCTGCTCTTTGTGAAAGTTCATTGAGCCTCAAGTGTGCCACTCTGTCTCATCTGTTGTCTTTATAACTGTTCTCTTTTGCTTTAAACGCACATCTCTCTCTGCTCAGTAGGCAGAGGCTCTTTTACTGCTCATTTTTATTAGTTTATATTAGCTGAACAAAGTAAGACGATACATTATGATATTTCTATTCATACATGGTTTGCTCATACTCTATTACCCTATCCTACTTCTCTTCCCCTCCCCCTCCACTCTTGTAAAAACCAAATTGTGCCCTCTTTGCTTTTACAGCCATTCCTTCGTCTAGATTACTTTTATAAATTCAGCACTGTGTGTGGCTGCCTGGCTATCTGCTGTTGAAACACATCCATAGGTCTGACCTCCGGCTACTTGCCCAACACTGAGATTCCAGTAAGGTTCTCTTCTCCAGATATGTGTCCATCATCATGAAAACCATCCTACGTGAAAACCTGCCGGATACCTATCATTTAGGACATGTAAGATAAGGCTTAAAATGGCTCATCTCCTTAAGTTTTAAAACAAAATAAATTCATTTCTCAACAATTATACAAAGTTACGCCTCCAAATTTAGCTTTTTTAAGCTGCATATATAAAAAAAATTAAAATAAGTTTAAAAGTTATATAACACACATGGCTGTAGGATGGCTATAGAAAAAGCCAAAGGAGAACATGGGTGTAAGGACATGGGTTTAAAGTAAAAACATTCTTTTAAATGTTTTTGTGTTTGTTTGTTTGTTTTTTTCCAAGGCAGGGTTTCTCTGTGTAGCCTTGGCTGTCCTGGACTCATGTTGTAGATCTGGATGGCCTTGAACTCACAGAGATCCACCTGCCTCTGATTCCCAGAATGCTGGGATTACAGATAGACGTGAGCCACTGTGCCTGGCTGTTTTTGTGATATTTTAATTAAACTTCAAACAAGGGCTCATGTACACCAACTATCATCATAGTATTACTTCAGTTACTGTATTTCTAGGAGTTTTAGAAAACACGGCATACTAATACAAGCGTTCCTTACCAGAGACAATTGTATTAAGACTACATTTGTAAGAGTAGGAACAGATGCTAGAATGTGGGCTTGTTTAGTCAGTGTTGAAACCAGACTCCATCATCTGTGGGCTCTGGTCACTTGTGGATTCCATCACCAATGGGCTGTGTGGTCCACTTAGACTCACTGTCTCTGTCCTGGATAGGTGCAATAAACATCTGACCAGCCTTCCTTCCTATAGTCTTTCCCCTTGGAGTGCCACTTTCATCCCTCCTGTAGGATTATCCTTCAATCTAAAACAAAGCCAGATACTAGAGATGTTCATTTCTCCCTGGACCTGTCATCCTCCTTGAATCTGCCTGGACCACAACAGCTGCCATCATCCAGACACACCTGACCGGAGACTTTTGAAACAAATTCGACCAGGTGATGGAATCTACATGAAGACAGCCCTGAATTTCTCCAGTGGCAGATGAACTCTCTTGCTGGAGTTATGCTCAAAAGCCAAAGAACACTAGACTAACTGATAATCATGGGAACTTGCATGGGAAAATAATGTTATTTTTATGGAAATGTATCAAATGCCTTTTTAAAACCAATGTTAATACCCTCAAAAAACTCTGCACACACTATTTGGATTTCAACCCACTGAACAATTAAGCTTGTTCTTGTAGCTCCTGCCCCTTATTAGCCCTCTAATTGTGCCATGTTTTCATTTGATGCTCACACAGTCTCCCCCGTGACAGATTACCATCATTGCTAGAATCACCACCAGTCAGGCCATGGTACATTACCAGGCCCTAGGGCCCTCTAATATAGATGATAGATTTCTTAAAGCTCATGATGACACTTTTCCATTATAAAATAAAACAGTGGGAGATGTTGGAAGGACCCTGCTGTTTGAGGTTGCAGTCTTTACAGTCCAGATAGCCCTTGTGAGCTCAGTGCTAAGATGCAGGACTCCCTCTCCTCAGCAGGGCCTCCTGCTCTCTGCCTGACTTCATCTGGAGAGTGTCTTTAGACACAAATGCCCCTAATCACATTTGATATATGGCCTTTGGCACAGCTCGCTGCTAGCTCTCTACTTCCTCTGCCTATAGGATAATTAGGTACTGTGTTTCTGTTCATATGTTTCTGTTTAATGCAAATCAAGCATCCTTGAAGTGCCTAGTTCCAACCAATTATGTACACCTGTGCCTGGAGCCAACCCCGCCCAGCCTCCATACACGCCCCAAGGGGCAAACAGCCTTTGTTCTCTGGAATTAAAGTTGAACTAGCTCCCTGAAGTGGTTCCTGGGATGTGTGAGCCCTGAAAAGTTCTTGCTGGCCATTCCAGGCATGCTCCTTGTCCCGTGCCCCTCCTGATGTCATGGGCTTGTGGGAGACAGCCTCCAGGCAGGAGGAGAACCACATCTGTCCGCTTTCTTTCTTAAACTACTCTGATTTTTACAGTTATTTTTAGTTAGTATGTAAGCAAATAGATCTCATTATGACATTTCTGATATATATTATCATTATACTTTGTTCTTTATTTAAATCTATTCAGGTAAAATGTGAATTTTTATATACACAGAAAACATTTAAACTATTACATACCTAGAATAGTGTTTGGCTTAGGTCTTTAGTATGTATTTGTTGAATAAATCAGCGAAACTTATTGAAGACTCGAGTCTTTTCTGCTATTATCAGAGACTTCCCCAGTGTACATCTGCGGTGACTTCCTCTCTAGCAGTACGCTATAGAGTCATTTTGTTTTCATTATGTGGATTTTGGAAAGCATATAAACTGAATCTTGCTCATCTTTCTAGAGGCATTCAGTTTTATAAGTACTTTATGTTTGCTCATCAAGTCAGACTAAGGTGTTTTTTTTTTTTTTTTTTTTTTTTTTTTTTTTTTTTGGCATGAACTGCATACCACAGAAAGTAAGATAACTCTATAGGAAACTCCTTTGTTGCACTAGTGGTAGGATAGTGGCTTGCTACCCTAGTCTACTGGCTTATGTCTGGGGCAGGCATTGAAGTCTTTTGGTGAAAACTAAGGAAAATGAAGTGACTCTCCCAGATTACTTGTCATTGGCTGAATCATCGGGTGGAAATCTGAGTGTGAAAGAGCACTGGTGCTTTGGACACTGGGGAACACACGGATCAAGGGGGACTTTTCTGGCAATTTCCAGAAATGACTAGAACCTCTTTCCATAGTTTGAAGATTTATAGTAGATAAACTACCATCCTATAAGTGTTTATAACTGTTCTTCTGCCAAAAGACATAGATGATTTCAGAAAACACAGGTTGGATAGTATTATATCACTTGGCAGTCTCTTCCATGTAGCACTTGAAATTTTAGTTGCGTAGGTGTTCTCTAGCATATGTCAAGAACATAAGGGATAGGATTTTTGTAATAGGCTACCAAGGGACCACAGATGAAGCAAAAGGCAAACTATGAGCTTTGCAGGAAGCAGAATTAATAAAATATTTACACCCGGAAGCCTTCTTCTTGGGCTTTGCTCCATCTCTACCTCACGTTGTCCCAGAAGAAATGGCTGCTTTTACCTCTTACCATAATTTCATTTGTGATCCCAGGAAGTTCTCATATGAGCTCGTGCCCTCTTCTTGGTAATGGAGTCTGTTAACCTTTTTTGTTCTAATCCAGGCTGCTCTTTGCTAATGTTCTGCCAGGGCCTGCTTCTGCAAACTCAATGCCAGGGGCATCACTCCTCCCACATCCGTGGTTGACAGGCAACCTCGTGATCTTTGGAGTCCACAGCACCAGCCCCTTTCTCTGTTTGGGATATCAGTTTTAGTATTCTCTGCCTTGAGAGCAACTACTTCCAGTGTGTGACTCAAAAGAGAAAGTTCCAACAGAGTACAACTCCTGTCTTCTCTTTTCTTCTACTCTGTTGCCTGGGAAACTTTACGGGAGGCAGGGACTGGCCAGCTGAACCGGGTTAATTCTTGGATAGAGGAAGTATTATTACTATTTAGGATTTGAACTACAACCACCTTATGCTGTATGGACTGTACAAGAGAGGGCATCTGCTTGCTGAGAGGGAGGAAAATAGATTTATAGAAAAAGAGATTAAAGCTACAGTATGTTCATCACCCATTCCTCATGGCTTAATCTCTGTGCCTTTGGCCTTCACGCCAAAATGGAATTAGAGTCTAATTCCACTTAGTTCTGAAGGCACAGGCTCCTTCATTTTGATTATGGTTTTGGCCAACTATATCCTTGTTGTTTGCCTAGAAATTTCAACTACAGATAATCTTTTTCTAGTATTTTCTCCCTTTTATTTTCACTCGTGCCTCTTATTAGAGATTATCTTAAGCTCTTAGTACGGTTCTGGAACAAGGCAGTTGTTTACAGAGCACGCATAGAAGGACTGTTCTGCAGCAGTATCCTGTAAGGAGCAAAAGCAGCTTCTCAATAATTGATGGCACACACAAAGAAGTACAGCTGCTGCAGAGTCCTGTGTGGCCATGTGAAGACATAAAAGGTACAGTGGCCACAGCCCATCAAAGACACTACACCTTTCACTTTCCCTGAACAAAGACTTTTTTTTTCTATTAAGAGTACACAAAGCCAAATGAATACATTCTACAGCAGCACAGGAAATCACAACTTCTTCACCACGATAAAAACAGCAACAACAGCAACACGGTAGTCACCACTATTCAGCACTCTCTGCCACACCACACATTTTCAACATCTGCTGGTAACCATAGCAACCTCGTAAGCATATGTCTTCATCTTGGCCATCATCACATGTGCATTGCACTCTTATGCTGTCAATGTTTTAGTAGAGTCAGGACCTGAAATAAGGTTTTTTTTCTTTCCATTCTTCCTTCCTTTCTTTCCTCCTTTTCTTCCCTCCCCCTCGCCCTCCTCCTTCCCCTTCTTTTTGTGTTTCTGGGGACTGAACTCAGGGCCTCACACATGCTAAGAAAGCTCCCTGATATTAAGCTTCTGACAGAATTCCTTGATTTGAAATCTAGTCCATTTTCCACCATGTCTCTGCTGAATCATGGATTTCATATTTTCAAAGGCAGGCACCCACTATTTGGTTAATAAATTCTAAGGTGGTTTTAGGTACTGACTGTAGGCTGCCTACAGTCCGAACTGATCCTGCTTGTCTAAAGACTGACACATGCTCTTCCCGATTTTCCCGATCTGCTCACTTCCCCTGTTCACTTCCATGCACACTTACCAGGTGCTGATGTAATTTCTTTCAGTGAATTAACATCTACGTCTCACTTGGAGGTAATGAAAAATACAAAACGTGAGACTGTGGTCCTTTGCTCAGAATGCACACAGATGAGAGAAGAACCAATTTTAAAGCAGGTTTCCAAAGGTGTAGTGTGAATGAGCGTGGCCAAAGGACTTCTCCGTATTAAAGCTCAAAGCTTCTTTGAGGCCTGTGGGGACCCAATCTTGACAAAGTCCCTGAACTCCAGTAATAATTACTTTATATCCTTTGTGGTTTTCCACTTGTTACTGTAGGGACAATACTATGGAAGATGATTCCCCAGGGAGACCCAGAGAAAACATCTAGAGATTGCTTGCATGCTTCCAACAAGGTTGCAGCTTTTCTTCTTTCCCACTCTCAGACAGTCAAACAACAAACATCACAACAGCTTGAAGAACAGCTTCTTATTTAGTAGGGCTGACAGTTCCCTAAATGTAGGTTCTATGTTCCATGGTCAAAGCATTCTGTTAGCATTACCTTCTTGAGCTTACAAATGCCTGATCTTTCAATGGTACCTGACGTTCAAGGACTCCTTTTGTGACAAAGGAGATGAGACAATGTGTATGTAGCCAGGATTCGTGTATTTCATCATGTGTTCTATTCCTCAGTACTGGGAGTAACATAATAGCGGAGTGAGCTTTTATAGGCTCAGTGCAAAGGTTTTCCTGGGGCTAATACCAAAGGTCTTGGAAATGTTCTGCTCCAGAATTTTTTATACACATGGGAAAGATGGCCAGTTTGTGCGGTGCATGCATGCTATTACTATTCTTATAATGCATATCTTTAACTGTCAATAGGTTTGCACCAGCAAGTAGTTTTCTGTATAACGAATCTCTGCAAAACTAAATAGCTTAACAACAATCATTTATATATTGTGCAATTAGGTGCATCAGGAATTTGAACTGTACCAAGTTGAGTAGTTGTTTTTTTAATTGACACAGATAATTTGTTTGACTTAGGTACAAGGTTAGCTTGGGGTCACTAGCCTTGGATGGCTCATGCCTGCTTATATCATCCCTCTCCCCATCGTCTAGTAGAATAAATAGCCTGGGCATCTTCATATGATGTAAGGCGAGAGAGAAGAGAGATAACTAGATAGATAGATAGATCCAATATCTCCTGCAAAGAAGTTCTCTAGTTATCTAAATTTCTCCCTCTGGGCTTTACCTTTTAAAAGTTCTAATGCTTCCCATTAGCATCATAGCCAGTGGCTAAGCTTTTAATATACAGGTTATTGGGGAATATTTCTCTAAACCATGGGAATCAACAATGTATGTTTTTTAAATTAAATTTTTATATATTAATTATAGTTTATTCATTTTGTATTCCAGCTGAAACTCCTTCCTTCATTCCCTCCCCATCCCACCCTTCCTCCTTCATCTCCTCCCATGCCCTTCTCCAAGTACACTGATAGGGGAGGTCCTCCTCCCCTTCCATCTGACCCTAGCTTATCAGGTCTTGTCAAGACTGGTTGCATTGTCCTCCTCTGTGGCCTGGTAAGGCTGTTCCCATCTCAGGGGGAGGTGATCAAAGAGTCAGCCACTGAGTTCAAGTCAAAGACAGTCCCTGTTCCCCTTACTAGGCAACCCACATGGAGACTGAGCTGCCATGGGCTACATCTGAGCAGGGGTTCTAGGTTGTATCCATGAATGGTCCTTGGTTGGAATATCAGTCTCAGAAAATACCTCTGTGTCTAGATTTTTTTGGTTCTGTTGCTTTCCCTGTGGAGCTCCTATTCTCTCCAGGTCTTACTATCTCAGCATCTGCTTTGGGTAGATTCTTTCAGAGGCCCTCTGTGGAAGGAGAGAACAATGTATGTTTTAAAGATAATATCTCATGTATCCCAGGCTGGCTCTGAACTAACTATGTAGCTGGAGATAGCTTTGAACTCCTGATCCTCTTGCTTCCACCTTCTGAGTGGAGTTATGGTTTTGTACCCCCTCCTCATTTTATGCAGTGCTTCATTTATGCCAGGCACATACTTTATCACCTGAGCAACATACCTAGCAACAGCTCATTCTTTTATCTATACATAACATGTATGTCCATACAGTCAAGCTGACAACCAAGATTACTCACATAAACAGCATACATTTTATGTATGCTGATGTATATGTGGAATGAATTATAGCAATGACTTAAGGGACAACAAGGAAGAATTAGAAATATTTTGTTATTATAAGACATTTGGGGTGCTGGAGAGATGGCCCAGAAGTTAAGAATACTGGTTGTTCTTCCAAAGGTCCTGAGTTCATTTTCCAGCAACCACATGGTGGCTCATGACGATCTATATATAGTGAGAGCTGGTGCTCTCTCTTCTGTTGCACAGGCACACATACAGACAGAATACTGTATAAATAATAAATAAATCTTCAAAAAAAAAGAGACACTTGATATCTGTGAAACTGTTTTTTTTTAAAACATATTTAAATTATATGTAGATGAGTAATGCACACTTTGGGGCGGCTACCTAAGATTTATTATTTTATTAGTTCAATTCAGGAAAAGTAAGTGTCATGATACATAAAATGTACAATTAAAAAATACAAGGCAAAATCAGAGTAGAAAACAAATACAAAACAATGACCAGGGCAGTGAGAACAAAACGTTAGCAAATACAATAGATATTTATTTAACTGTGTGAATAATAACTTTAAGCCCCAATGATATAAATATGCTAATGAACATATCAAGGTTGCCAAGAGGAATCAAAAGATAAGGCTCAAATATATTATCTATAAATATCCCATAGTGATTATGAATACAGAAATAGAAGTATATAGTTCTAGTGAGTACTAATTTTAGATAGAGAAGATTCCAAAGCATAAAAAATTACCAGCAATAACGAGAAACTTGGTAAACTGATACAAAGGTTAAATACAAGAGAAGACCTAACAACCCTTGGCGTGCATGCACCTGACAACAAAGATTATAAAATATTTATAAAATATATTATAAAATATACAAAAAGATTATTACAAAATAATCTTGTGTTTTAAAGTACACAGGAAAACATTGTTTAAACTGTAAGATGAAATTGGTGAATCCACTATTGTAGTTAGATATTATGGTTAGATGTCTTTTTTTGCTGATGGTTACCCGTCTGTACTAAAGTTCTCCAGATGAATAGAAACAGAGGATATTTATGGTTATGAGGAGGAATTTATTTGATTGCCTCAGAAGATTAGAGGCTGTGAAATTTCACAATGACTACCTGAAAAGGAGGAATGCAAACTGGTAGAGATCAAGAGGGACCTATAATGAAATCCCAACCTGAAGAGGAAGATCTGGAAGACCCAGGAAGATTTTGTTCAGCGGCTGAAGGTTCTGGAATCAGACATGTATGGAGCCTGTGGCAGCTCTTATAAAAGTGTGGCAATAGAAGGCCAAGAATGCTTGAATATGAAATCTTTCCTTCTATTTCATTGACTCACCCAAGCCCCTAGACTGCTGGACAGTGCTGCCCACAGCAGAGTGCCTCTTTACTGACCGATACGTCAATCTTCTCTGAAAGTATCCTTATTGACATACCCTGAGTTTTCTTTACTCGCATTCTATGTGTCTGTCCATACAGTCAAGCTGACAACCAAGATTACTCACAATACTTGATATCTAGAAGGCAGAAGATCAGTTAGGACACAGCTGAATTCCACAGCACTGTCAATTGACTGTGGCACACTGAGGGCTATAGGGTACTTTATCCAAGAATATGAGACTATGAATTCTGTTAAATTTCATATGAGACATGTATGGAGATAGTTCATATTCTCAACTATAAACATCCTTTCATAAATTAAAGAAATAGAAGCAATATGATATGAATTCTAAAATTATACACAAAGAGTGCGAACTGGAACCTAATAAAAGAAAAATGACTGAAGAAGCCCCACATGGTTATATATTAATCTATAATACAGACATACACACACATATATACATATGTATATACACATATGTATATGTATATATCTATAATACAGACACACACATATATACATATATATGCATATACATATATACATATATATGTACACACATATACACACATATTTTTACATATATACATATATGTATATATGTGTGTATGTCTGTATTATAGTTTATATATATATATGTATATATGAAATGATAGTTACAGTTGTAAGAGCTGCCTGACATGGATGCCAGAAACTGAATCCTGGTCCTCTGGAAGAGCAGATAAAGCTCTTAACTACTGAATGATCTCTCTAGCTTTAAACTATACTTCTTAATAACATCCATGCTAAACAAGAAATGTGAAGAGAAAGGTGAAACATAGTTGAGCTTAGTGAATATAATTTATCTAAATTTCTGGGATGCTGTGAAAGCAGTGCTTACAGGGGAAAATATGGATGCATCACTAGAAAAGAAAAAAGACCTAAAATCAACAGTGTAAAATTTTATCTTAGGAAACTAGAAAAAGAAGAGCAACTGAAATCCAAAGTAGAACAAACAAACAAACCAATTTAGACTAGAAATAAATGAAATTAAAAACAGAAAAACATTACTGGAGACAAACAACAAAACTGTTCTTAGTGCTTCTGAATGATAAAGATACTTTCCTTTTGTAGAAAGAAATGGAGAGGCCAAGAGTAAAACTTCCTGTTGTGGTTTGAATGTCATTATCCAAAAAGATATTGTACCAATAAATCAGCCTCATTTGGAGACTATATCTTTGCATATGTAATCAGTTGAGTGCATATTTGATGTAAAAGGCCCTTATACAGTGTAATTGGTCCTTCAAGAATACAGAGACACAGAGCTACGTAGATGGCCAGAATGTCACATGAGAATAAAAAAATTGGAATGTTGTGTCTCTCTGCCAAGGAATACCAAGATTGCTGACAGCACTAGAAAGGCATGGAACAATTTAGATATAGCAGCTCATGCCTGTAATCCCAGCACCTGGAAGATAGAGATAGGAGGATGAGTTCAAGGCTTTAGTGAAGGCAGCTACAATGAAGAAAGGACTACAAATTTCAGGGCTCAACATGGTGCTTTTGTTTGGTGGCAATTGATAGGAAGTCATAGGCTTCCTGGACTTTTTCCTGCTTTCCTCGTTTCCACTCCAAGGTGGAGGAAGTGGAGAAAGGGAAGGAGCAGTGGTCCCTAAGAGAACTCTCATGTTTAAAGGCTCTCTCTCTTTCTGTACTTGCTGATGTTTGACAGCTTGTTTTTGATTGGTCCTAATTTTATGCCTTTATTTGCATCACCTAGCCAATCAGGGTTTACTTGAGTCTCTGTAAGTTTAACCAGTTAGGTATTGTTATGGCTCTTAGGTCTAGCTGTTGGTCTTTTGGGAGAGCATGTCCTAGAGAGGGAAGTGAAGGAAGGGTGTTGCAACAGAGTAAAAAGGAAGAATGCTCCAGTCTTCCAGATATCTAACAGACATTTTCAAGGAACTCCAGGCTTTGAAACTTGACAGACTCCAGTTGGATCTGCTGCTTTGAGTGCAAGCAGGGGGACTTTCTCCACTCTTTGAAGACTTTTCAATCTGTTAATCTAAAATTATATGGTACTGTGCTGATTTGTATTCTCACGGCAAGGACAATTTGTCTGGACCAACGCCAGTGTTCAATTCACATTCAGGTTGTATTCTATCATTTTAGTTTTTATATTAAAAAGTATTAATGGAAAAGCTGTGAAAGCAAACAATCCAGAGGTTTTCAGTTTGGTGCTACTATCAGTAGCGATGACATCTTTTTGAGTCTCATGGTGTCCCACTTTGCATGTGAATCAACCTTTGTTTAGTACTGCCTTAGTTTGGATTTTATTACTGTGAAGAGACACCATGAGCACAGCAACTCTTATAAAGGAAAACACTTAATTGGGGCTGGCTCACAGTTTCTGAGGCTTAGTCCATTATCATCATGGCAGGAAACATGGCAGTGCGCAGGCAGACATGGTGTTGGAGAAGATGCTGAAAGTTCTACATCTTGATCCAAAGGCAGCAAAAGGAGACTTTGTCACTGGGCATAGCTTGAGCATATATAAGACCTCAAAGCCCACCTTCAAAGTGACACACTTCCTCCAAAAAGGCCACACCTACTTCAATGAGGCCACACCTCCTGATAGTGCTACTTCCTATGGGTCAAGCATTCAAACGCATGAGTCTGTAGGGGCCATACATATTCAAACCACCACAACCACATACACTCTCTGTGTCATACCAATTCTTTGGTCACTTAGTAGTTTCATTGGTTATGGGATAGACTGACAGATTACTGTAGTACTTGTCTTTAAGCTACCACTATTTTATTTACTTATTGTCTCAAAGTTCAAGAGTACTCAAACTAAAAGTGTGAAAAAGAGACTTGCTAAAGATAAGTTACAAAGTACTTTTAAGTTAGAAGGTGATAGCTATGGTCTTAGTGAAAAAACAAGAAAGACTGTATGCTGAGCTTGTACAATAAAAATCAATCTTCTTGTAGGTTACACTACGAAGAAAATTTGTTCTGGTTTTATGGGTACACCCTGAATTACAAAATATACAGCTATAGTGTGTGTTAAGTAATGAGCTAAGACTGAAAAATATGTTTGTGGGCAAAAGCAAAGCAGAAGTATCAAATTTACAGCAATGCAATGCTCCAAAGCACCAATGTAAAGGCAACGCAAAAGATCCTCAAACTAAGTGTCTCTTAGTTAGGTTGAGTAAAGGATGGCAACACAGGCTCAAGAATAGTTGGACTAAAAATATAAGAGTTACCAGAGAGACCATTTTGGGGGATGAAGAAATTGATGGAGAAAGGGTACCACCCACAACAAATCTTCAGCTGTCACACATTCATCTGTAGAGTTTTGGAAAAGATGCCTAGCAGACCACATAAATGCAAAGAAGGCACAAGGACAGGATGGGGAGGGGCAGTTTCTCCCTGCTATTATGTGTCTATGCTACATATAGGATGATGTCACATGCTTCAGGACATACATACAGAGCACAGACTTTCAGAAATAAAATTTATGGCCAGGTGTGGGAGCAAACCTTTAATTCTAGTACTCAGGGATCAGAGGTAGGTGGAATCTCCGTGGGTTTGAAACCACCCTGGTCTATGTATTGAGTTTCAGGCCAACCAGAGCTACATAGTTATACCCTGTCTCAAAAACAAGCAAAGAAACAAACAGACAAACAACTGCACCATAACAACAACAAACAAAGAAGGAAATAAAAACTCTGTGTTGTGCCAACATAATCAGACAGTGTAGATGGCAGCAATCTTTCCATAGAAACTTTTTAAAAATTTAAATTTATTTATATATTTATTTATTATGATTTATTCACTCTGTATCTCTGCTGCAGCCCCCCCCCTTGTCTCCTTCCTGTCCCACCCTCCCTCCCTCTTCTCCCCCCTATGCTCTTTCCTTAGTCTCCTGATAGGGAGGACCTTCTCCCCTTCTATCTGACCCTAGCTCATTAAGGCTGGCTGCAACAACTTCCTCTGTGGCCTGGCAAGACTGCACCCCCCAGGGGGAGGTGATCAAAGAGCTGGTCACTGAGTTCATGTCAGAGACAGCACCCTGTACCCCTTACTAGGGAACCCACTTGGAAACTGAGCAGCCAATGGGCTTCCTTTGAACAGGGATCTAGGTCCTCTCCCTGCATGGTCCTTAGTTGGAGTATCAGTCTCTGCAGGCCTCCATGGGCCCAGGCATTTTGCCTCTGTTGTTCTCTTTGTGGAGTTCCTGTCCCTTCCAGGTCTTTCTGTTGCCCTCTGCTTCCATAAGGATTCCGGTACTCTGCCCAAAGTTTGGCTAGGTGTCTCAGTATCACTTTCGATAACCTGGTGGGTAGAGTCTTTCAGAGGTCTTCTGTGGAAGGCTCCTGTCCTGTTCCTTGTCTTTTCCTACTTCCAATGTCTATCCGTTTGCCCTTCTGAGTGAAGATTAGGCACCTTCCCTAGGGTCCTCCTTGTTGTTTACCTTCTTTAGGGCTATAGATTTTAGTATGTTTATCCTATATTATTATATGGCTAATATCTATTTAAAAGTGAATATATATATCATATGTGTCTTTCTGCTTCTGGGTTACCTTGCTCAGGATGATTTTTTCTAGTTCCCACCATTTGCCTAAAAATTTCATGATTTTTTTTTTAATTGCTGAATAGTATTCCATTGTGTAAATGTACCACACTTTCTGCATCCATTCCTCTGTTGAGGGAGACCTAGGTTGTATCCAGATTCTGCTATTATGTATAGAGTTGCTACAAGCAAATGTCCATATCGAATGGTGGGGCATCTTTTGGGAATATGCCTAGGAGTGGTATAGCTGGATATTGGATTATTGGAATAGCACTATTCCTAATTTTTTGAGGAAGCGCCAGATTGATTTCCAAAGTCATTGTACAAGGTTACATTCCCACCAGCAATGGAGGAGGGTTGCCCTTTCTCCACATCCTCTCCAGCATGGATCATCCCTTGAGTTTTTGATCTTAGCCATTCTGATGGGTGTGAGTTAAAATCTCAGGGTCGTTTCCCAAATGACTAAGGATGTTGAGCATCTCTTTAAGTGTATCTCTGTCATTTGATATTCCTCTGTTGAGAATTCTCTGTTTAGCTCTGTACTGGCATAGAAACAGAACTGGTGGACCAATGGAATTGAATTGAAGACCCAGAAGTAAACGCACACACCTATGGAAACTTAATTTTTGACACAGAAGCCAAAACCATACAATGGAAAAAAGAGAGCATCTTCAACAAATGGTGTTGGTCTAACAGGATGTCTACATGTAGAAAAATGAAAATAGACCCATATTTATTACCCTACACAACATTAAAGTCCAAGTGGATCAAAGACCTCAACATAAAACCAGACACTCTAAATCTGTTAGAAGAAAAAGTGGGGAAGAACCTTGACCTCATTGGCCCATGAGACAACTTCCTGAACAGAACACCAACAGCATAGGCTCTAAGATCAACCATTAATAAATGGGACCTCATGAAACTGAAAAGCTTCTGTAAAGCAAAGGACACTGTCATCAGAACAAAATGACAGCCTATAGACTGGGAAAGGATCTTCCCCAACCCTAATACGCAGAATATATAAAGGGCTAATATGCAGAATATATAAAGAACTGAAGTTAAACACCAATAAACCAAATAATCCAATTAAAAAAGTGAGGTACAGAACTATGGAAACATTTTATCCCAGAAATGAAAAAAAAAATCAGTGGAATTGCTAGGTTTGAAATTTAATTCCTGTTTATATCAGATGACACTGAAAATGTCAAAGTTATATTTTCATCCAAAATCTTGCCATCGCTTCAGGCGTGGTACTAAATATGATCTGGCATCCACTAAAGGTCTTGCAAAATATTTTTTCTATGAAACTTTTGTATCATAAACCAATGTTTTCAATGAAACTAGTTGTTATAGATGTAAAGAAAAGTCCAACAAATTATCATTAAAATAAATCATTCTTTTGTATTGTACACTAAAAAAAAAAGAAGTCATCAAAAGTTATTTAGTATAGAGGCAAAAATCATTACAGAATTCACTCAACAATGTGCTAATTGATTTTAATTGATACAATGAAAGCTTTGTTCCATCATTTAATTAATGTAGTAATAGCAAACCTTCAAACTCACTGTTGTCAAAATAAGAAACATTCAAGAATTTATAAGCACCCTGAGTTTTCCAGATAATTTGATTGTGTCTTTTGCTTAATTTTTACAGTTTCAGTATATACTGTATTAACATGCACAAAATGTCTAAATAAATGTTAAAATCATTGGTTAGTTAAAATATTTTTAGCTTTTTATTAAATTTGGATTTTGTGAAAACAGTCATTCATATACAGATATACAAACACAAACCTAAATATTGTTTTAAGAAATTATAAGTTAATTCACGGTCATTAAAATTTTAATTTAAAACAGATAGCATTTCACTCAAATTTTTGCTTTGAGGTTTACCCAGCAGATTGCATTTTTTAAAAGATAGGATTACTGTGTATCCTTGACCAGCTTGATACTCACTCTATAGCCAAAGGCTGGCTTTGGACTTAATGGTCCTCCTGATATGTAATGCCTAATGCTGGGATTACAAGCATGTACCATAACACGTTAGACTTCATTTCTAAGAAAAACACCCACATGGTTATACAGAAATTATATGTGCTTATTATTTATTCATTCCACGTGGCACTCTAATATATATCCAATTTAGGTTACCTTATCTTACTTATATTCTCTCTGTAAGGTTTATTCCATAGTAACAAGACTTAGATTATCTACCTATCATCTGTCTCTAATCATTTCTTCATCTATCAACCCAACTGAGTTCTCAAAACAGTGCTTGGTTCCTTAAATGATTCGTGAAGGCTTATTAGCGTAAATTGAAACTAGTTTTTAGATACACAGAAGTCTCCCAAAGCTCAAGGGTTGAGGACCGGAAGCCTTGAGTTAACTCTTTCTTGAATCTGCGGTTCTTCCCACCATTCTCCTGAGCGCGCTTTTGACTTCCTTGTTCCTCAGCGTGTAAATCAGGGGATTCAGCAGAGGAGTCACCAGAGTGTAGAAAAGTGCGATGCTTTTGTTCACGTCTTGTGAGTAACTGGAGGGAGGCTGGAGGTACATGGAGATGAGTGTGCCGAAGAAGATGATCACCACCAGAAGGTGCGAGCCGCAGGTTCCAAACGCCTTGCGCCTCCCCTGGGCCGACTTTATCTTCAGAACTGCACGGGTAATGTGGCCATAGGACACTAAGATGAGCGAGAGGGGTACCACCAAGAAAAAGACGCTGACAGCGAAGAGCTCAGCCTCGTTAATGAAGGTGTTGGTGCAGGCTAGTTTCAGCATCACTGGAACTTCACAGAAGAAATGGTCCAGCTGGTTTCTGCCGCAGAGGGGGAGAGTCATGGTCAGTACTGTCTGTACCACGGAGTTACCGAAGCCCGTGAGCCAGGCGGTTATAACCAGCTGCAAGCAGAGCTGTGGATGCATTATCACCATGTAGTGGAGCGGGCGGCAGACAGCGGCGTAGCGGTCGTAAGCCATCACCGATAAGAGAACACACTCCACTCCCCCGAGTCCCAGGGCAATAAACAGCTGGGTCACACAGCCACCGTACGTGATGGTCTTGTCCTTACCCTTGAAGTTGAACAGCGTCTGAGGGACAGTGCAAGTAGTCAGACACAGATCCATGAAGGAGAGGTTAGAAAGGAAGAAATACATGGGGGTGTGGAGGTGAAGGTCTACCACAGACAGCAGGATGATGGTACTGTTGCCCAGGAAGCTCAAGAAATAGATGACAAGAATGACCACGAAGAGGGCTGTTTCCAGCTGAGGCCTGTTGGAGAAGCCCAGGAGAATGAATCCGGAAAAGATGCTGCCGTTAGCTCTGTCCATTGCAGTCTATCTGTGGGAAGCAAGAGAGCTAACTCTTATCTGGAGGCCTATGCTGTGTTCTTCTCCTGCATAAATGCAGCTTCACTGGGAAACGGCTCATACTTTTGCTTGCAAGCAGCTACCGTGTTGCTGTTTTCCACAGCAGCAGCATTTTCTATGTGTTTTCTTGAAACAGCTTCATTTAGTGTTACCTTTGTTGAGAGCGTGAGTGTGTTAAGCAGTAGGAGGCACAGCTCTTCATCTGGGTCAAGTCGCCTAATAAATGGCAGAGGAAAGGCTTAATCTGGATTTACAGTGTGCTCTCATAACAGCCAAGCACCGTGCCTTTTTGTGATTGGATGAACTTTAGAGAGAGTTGAGTGTCTCGAAATTAAATCCAAATTTCCTCAGTAAGATACAAATTTGCTTTTTGTCTTGATCCTTCTATCTTAGGTCTCATCAAAGAATTGAAATATTTTAGAATGCTTTTTCTAGTTCTTTTCTGCACAGGGAAAACATTAATTGTTTGAAAACACATAGGAAAGGAAAGACAGCATTTGACAACTGATAGTAGAGCAACGGATTTTAATACTTATGCAAATGGAATATGGACAGGTCCCATAACCCAGAATAATTTGGGTGATTGGAAAGCCACTACTGCAAATGGTTTTAGATTTCAGGGCATTGATTCCTTATTGGTGCCCTCCAGCAAAGAGCTGGGGACTGTCCAATGCTTGCTCCTTTTCTCACTTTATAATTTAAAAAAAAAAATTCTCAGTATAACAGAGCTTTTTTTCCCCACCTTTTTACTCTGAACTTTAATATCAGCTTCATAAAAGAGTCCTCTTTCTTATTTAAATAACTGGTCATGAAGTCCCTTTTGCATTTCTTTCTCTCATAGGCCTCCCATGATTAAATGTATAGTACTACATAACACCAGAGCCACCAGCATGCTGAACAGTTCTACAACTGAGCTCCATCTTCAGCCCTAACAGCAACATAGCTGTAACCTACAAAGGGGTCTGGGCAGCAGAGGAGGGGGGTAAATTAGAATAAAGTATGACATATATGCACGAAGACACCATAAAGAAACCAATTGCTTTGCATGATAATTTAAACAGTTAAAAATGCTTGCAATGCATGATAATTTAAACAGTTAAAAATGCTTTACAGAGCATGAAAAAAAAAAAAAAAAAAAGAAAAAAGAAATGGGCCAGGGTAAATTTCTTGAGCAAATAAACACGAAAGCTTAAAATGAAATAAAAATATAAGCTTAAACATGGTCACAATGCTGGCTCGGCATGGTAGTTCAAACACATAATCTCCGAGTAGAAGGATTAGTTTTCCAAAGCCATCTCCAGTTACATGAAAAGTTCAAGGATGGGTGGGGCTAGATGAGACTGTGTCTTTAAAAATGGCCATAGATTACTAGTAACTAATTTAGGAATAACTGAAGGTTTTAGGTGTCCTGGAAGAAAGTATTGAACTATGCAAGTTTCATTATCTCATGTAGAAGGGAAAGGTTAGTGCCTGAAAAACTCAGTCTGTTGGGAAAGATGAGGTTTCATTTCCGTTTCCTCCCATCCATTAGACATGGATGTTGATAAGCAGTCATGCAAAGTCATACATTGTCTTTTGTTGCCGTCTTGTGTGGGATCTCGTGGGACTCGGTTAATCCTTTATAGATGTAATCCCTCTATTCGGAAGGTTTCTGACTGGCTGAGGAGATACTTTGCCTTGTGTCTACTCTGCCTTTTGGTTGGATTCTTGGGCTCCTGCTTCTTTATGTTCTCTCCAGTGATTGTTTTAGTACCAGTAACTATCAGGACAAAAAAAGGGAGAGTAATTTGGAGTAAATTCTAAAATCCCTAAAAATGCGAGTGAAATACTTGCATTCTAAGTGTATCTGCCATTAGTAAGTCTTGAGACTTTAATCTGCATCCCATATCCATTTCCCAGCGGTTTCTCTTTCCAAATAGAAGAGATAGTGTCTCTGCCTTTTCATTGTTTATTGAAACCCAGGCAGGCTCAATAGCTATAACATCCTATTTTGATTAAGAACTCATCAGCAAAAGTACATTCTCCAGTGACAATAGGGTTTAGAATTTCTTTTTCTTTCACATTAGTAGAGTTGTTCCAAGACACCCAGAATTCTAAACATCGTGTCAATCTAAAATCAGTTTTTGTTGAATGCTGTTGGCACTTACGTTTAAATGTCTTCTGCCCACCATCATGTCCAGTTGAAGCCTCTTAAAGCATTTTAGAAGACTCTATTATTTTTGAATTATTTTCTTAAAAATGGCTGGTTAACTTATTTACAATATGCTGTTAAGGTGATTTTGTTCTCAGGGTTCCACAGCAGATAATCTGAACGAAGAAAAACATACATTCTGATAAGACATATGTAATTCATTGTAATCAATAAGGCAGAATCAAATTAGCATAGGTTATTTTAAGATGCATTTCCATATAGTTGTATTTGTTTTCTAGGTCTTCCTAGAAATAGGAGGTCTCAACGCAGTAGAAATTTGATGTTTCACAGTTCTGAAGGCTGTAAGTCCAAACTCAAGGTAAAAGCAGGGCTCGGATCCCTTGGAAACCTCCAGAAACCTGAATCTTTTCTTGTTTCATTTTGTCCTTCTGATGATTTTCTGGCATTCCTTAGAGTTCTGTCATTTGCATCTGTGGAGCTTCAAGCTCTGTCTTCACGTCAAACAACATTTTCTTTTTGTCTTGTTAGTCTAGTGGTCATATTGGATTGAGGCTAACTAAATTAATTGTAACGTCATGTTAACTTGATTATATATTCAAAGGCAGGGACCAGAGTTTAGGATTGACCTCTGTCGAGCCTTTTATGAGGCAGAAGAGTGTCAACCCATGAAGACACCTCAGTTACATATGTCAAATTGCAATGTTTTCTTATTATAAATTCATTCTCATTGAGCAGTGGAAGAGCAAAGCTGAAGGTATTACTTACAGCCTATTTCAAGGTCATAAATTAGACATATTGACCATGACAATTGTTGACACTATGATTTAGACACTTTTTTTCTTTTGGTGCACATACCGTGGAAGTTACTTGCCAGGAATACCCAGCTAAATCTTTTCATAAACACACCTTTGCAACAACTGAAAGACTGAAATCAATACAGATTGCACATTTTAAGACATGTGGGATTTCCCCATAGAGTTTAGCTTGAACGGAATAGAAAATATTTACACTCTTTTACTTGGATGCAAGAATACTCATTTAATTTGGAAATCAGGTTCCTACTCTAGCGGAGAAATTATTCCATTAATGAAGTTATGTATGATATTATTTTCCTAGGTAATACCCAGGATTCTATTGGGTCTAAATCAGAAGTGAAAAAAACAACCTTGGCTGGCTTGGGGAGCAGCTGAGCTGGTGTTGGATCAAAAACATGGAATCTTCAGTAGATGATAGCAAAGATTGCAGACTGCCTTCTAGAAGAAGCAAGATGGTCTTTGAGCCCCAAATTCCGGTGTTGATTTGAGATTTAATATTAGGCAAATTAAAGTCACATCTTCAAATAAGACACATTCTGTGATTACCAGTCTACGAGTTTAGCTGAAAAACTGTAAAGCAGGGCTATGTGATGGCATAGGTAAAATAGAATTCTTAGAATTAACATAAAATCCACATGAAAGTATGCTTTAAATATGTTGTTCTTTGGATGATCTCTGAAAACAGATAATGATCAAACGCTACTCAGGCCTTTGAATTTGATAGTAATCTTTTCAATGGTTACTGTTGGCATAGCCTGTGTCACCCTTAGGATCTTCCCGGGAAGTTTGTCCACACATTTTAGAGTCCCAACAATTAAACAGAAGTTGGATCTGAAGTCTGTGGAATCTGCCCATGTATAAAAGGGCTAACGCGATAGTCGAGGCATCTTTTTATGAGCCACCAAGATCCAGGGTGGCTTTGGGGAGTGAGATGCTTGAGGCTGTGCTTGTTTTCAGTGGCCCCAAGAGTAACTTGCCCCTTGTAACTCATTAGCCTCCGCTCAAGTATCCACAGTTTGACGGCCTCCAGGGAGCAGATGAAGCGGAAGGCTCTAGAGAGGCGGTATCGACAGAGAATCCATCTTTTCCTGGCAAACTGGTGGTGATCCTATTGTCTCTGCTTCATTTCCATTTGGCATAACTAGGAGAACTGTTTGCACTTCAGGGGTCAGTCTTTAAATTCTTTTCATCTTCAGAAATATTTTTTTTTTCTGTGTAAAAAGAAAGAGGTTCTCAAGTATAAACGTTTGGGCCCTTAGCCCATATTCCTCTGTGCCATGCTATTATTGATGCAGTAAATTTTCGATGGTGCTATTAACTGCATCATTCAAGGCTGGCCAATCTTATTTTTTTTCCTTTATATAGAGACAGTTTCTCGCTATATAGTACTGGCTGACTTTGAACTCCTGTCTCATCCTCCCAGAACACGGTGATTAAAGGTCTGAGCCACTGTGTCCAGCTTATTTCAACCTGTCTTAGTTCTCTTCACTCACTAACTTAAAATTCTCGATAGAAATAATAATATTCATACACTGTTCCTCCCAACAAAAATGTTCCTCCCACCTGTCATTATTTCTATGCTTATTACTCTGGTGACGGCTCTTTCAGTGAGATTTCTAATACCTTTCCTGTCACATGGAGCAGGCACTTGATATAATTTGATGTCAATGCTTTCCTGTCCTTCAAAAAAATCATGTTATTTAAAAACAACTTGTTTTTGTCTGTTATTCCTTGGATTCAGAATTACCTGTTTTTTTTTCTTTACTTATTACAAATGTTGAATCTATCTGTCTATCTATCTATCTATCTATCTATCTATCTATCTATCTACCTACCTACCTATCTATCTTATTTTTGGTGCTGGGGAGTGAGCCCAGGGCTTTGTTCATATTAGTGCAGTGCTCTCCTATGAAGCGATACCACAGCACTTTAATTTTTTTGTACTTGGCAGTAGTTTCTCTAGTTTCCCAGGGCGACCTTGAACTCTTGACTCACCTGCCTCAGCCTCCTGAGTAGCTGAGATTATAGATGAACACCACAGTGCCTTGCTGAGCTCTGTGTGTGTGTAGGGTTGGGGCCGAGGTTGACATCCACTGTCTTCTTCACTTATTCTCCCCTTTAGTTTTTTGAGAAAGGGTTTGTTGTTGAGCTCACTAATTTGGCTAAACTGCCTGGCTAACAGGCCCCAGGTAGTCTCCTGTCTGTCTCCCTGGTTCTGGAATGCTGGCACTTGTATATGGATGCTGGGATACCAACTCAGGTCCTTATGCTTGCATAGTGAGCATTTATTGGCTGAATCACCTTCCCAGCCCATAGATTTTATTTTTAATTGACAAGATATATATGGGCTACAACATGTGTATTTTATGCAATGATCAAACAGTATTAATTAGCATATATGTCACCTCAAATCTTGATCAGATATAGTGATGAGATCAACTGTAATCTCTTCCTCTAGCTATCTTGAAATCCATACGACATTAATGTTAGCTGTCATTGTAAGAGAACATCAGGACCTATTTATTCCCTCTAACTGTAACTTTGAATTTACTGACTAACGTCCTCTCATTACCTTTCTCTTCTAACTACCTTTGTTAAGTCTTTAGCAGCCACTCTAGTCTATTTTCTATGTCTAAAAAATCAGTATTTCCAGATTCTGCATTTCTCTTACAGTGCTCACCTTTCTGTTTCTGGTTCATTTCATGTCATGATCCGCAGTTTCATCCATATTATTTCAAATGACAAAATTTCATATTTTTAATGCCTCAAAAATAATTGTATGCCAAGCATGCTAGCACAGGTCTCTGATCCTACACCTTTGGAGGTGGAGGCAGGGGGACAGGAGTTCCAGGTCAGCCTGAGCTAGAGAAGACCAGGATTCAAAAACAAACAAACAAACAAACAAACAAGTAAGCAAACTCCAAAACAATAACAAAAAGATCCATTGAGGATATTGAATGCTTTCTTTATTCATTTTTCTACAGGTAGAGGAGTCTTCTCCACAAAAATAATAATTTCCGTTCCTACTTAAAATGAGTTGGAAGATCACCACTGACTTCAGAGTGGAGACTCTTAACCATGGTGGTTAAGATTCTTGACTTGAGAATCTCTGGACAGGAAGGCTGGATGGGAGATGGGCAATGGACAGGGTCTGCCAAGCTGTTGTCTTTTATTTAAAGCCTGAAGTTTGGAGAACCCTGCTTATCTGGATTCCTGTAGTCACAATGAATGCAGAGAGCTCTTCTGTCTCCAATAACCTTTTTCCCTTTCTGCATAGTCTTGTGAAGAGGCCCACATACTCTTCTGCTTTCCTTACCTAGGGGGCTCTCAACTTTTAAAATTCACTTAAAGCTCTGCCCACTCCATGAAGCATCTCTCCATCTAAGCTGAGTCAATAGTGCCCAAACAAGTTCCTTAAAGGAGTCAAAGTGGTAATTGCTAAGCAAGAACTAAAATAAGTCATAAAAACACCCAGCTCCTGCCTGGAAGCCCCAGGACTACACGGGCTGAGCTGCAGAACTGTGCATCCCAGTGTAACCCGTGATACCCAGTGGGGCGCTGTCTAAAAGCAATGCAAGCCCAACAACAAACAACCCTAGCAGGAGTTGAGGCCCAGGGCTACTGGGCTCACATCAGACACAAGCTCTGGGCTCAGCCTCCAGCACTGCAACAGGCCAAATAAAACACCCAAAGAAAGAAAAAGAAGAATTCATGAAGAGAAACAGCAGGATAAATTAGTGAAAAGGAGTTTGGGATTAATTCTTGTTCAGGAAATTATTCTGGTTTAGTTTTCCACACTGAAAAACAGTTTTATTTATTTGAACGTATGCATGGAATGGCACATATTGAGGCCAGAAGACAAATTGCAGATGTTAGTTCTCTTTCTCCATCATGTGTGTCATGGGGATCGAACTCAGGTCATCAGACTTGGAGGAGAGTGTCCTCACCCAATGACCCATATCAACAGTCCTCTTGCCTGGCTTTTAAAGCTGAGCTATTTATAAGGCTCTGAATGTTTTCTGAAGATAAAGTTTTTCTATGTAAATAAAATCTATTTACATATGATTTTGTTTTGATTTGTTGTGTGTATATGTACTATAGAGTAAGGGTAGAGGTCAGAGGACAACTTGTAGGATTGGGTTCTCTTTCCAACTTTAGGTGGGTTTCAGGGATTGAACTTAGATTGTCGGGCTTTCTGGCAAACCAGTGGAGCCATCACACCAACCCTATGAATAAAACTTCTTTTCCTTCAACATATACATGCTGAAGCCTACAGCATTTCACTGAATTGCTCTGAAGTCTTACTATCTCTGTGAGTGTCATAAAACCATTGATATATTACTACAACTTACATCTGCTTTATAAATATCTCCCTGTAGGTGACATCAACAAAGAGTTGTTTCCTCAAGAATGAGAAATCAAAGTTAGAAAACAATGCTCTCTTTTTGGCTAACTTTGTTATTTTGCCACCATGGAATCATTAGAGTTCAGTTCTGTTAGATCACTTGACATCACCACAGGGTTTAGTCAGTTGTTGGACTTCCTGTCTTTGCTTCTCCACTGGAGGGGGTCAATCACCACCTACAGCGTTTGGTATTACAACTAATGAGTTTGGGTTGTCTATGTAATTACACTTACATGGAGAAAAAGTGAGTCTGTAATTTTCTTTTTAGCACTGGGAATCAAACCCAGAACCTTGAAGGTTCTAGGAAGGTCTCTACTACTAAGTCCTATGAAACGCCTACACACATAAATGTTTTTAAGCAAGTACTTGGTGTTCCCAAACATAGAGACTTCTCCAGTTTAAACAGGAACACATTGGTTTTACCAGAAACAGACCCATAAATATTAGAAACCTGAAAATAGTGCTATTAATTAAACTCGTGTTAGTGTTAGGGAACAAAATTACACAAGAATAAAAAAGAGTATAAGTAGCAAAAAAGATGGAATAAAATATATAAAGTTTTAAAAATGTGATTGTACTTTAAAAATCAAAGTTTTAGTTTATTTCCCAAAATAAAATATTCAGCCAGGTTATGGATTACCGAATTAAAAATAATTTTGAAACATAATCTGCTAGAAAGCCTAGTGTGATTAAAAGGTTTTAGTTAAAACAACAACAAAATACTGATACATACAGAAAATTACATATTTTTAAATAACTTCTTGATCTCTAATACGTATTTTCAAAAACTGGCTATAAATCTCACCATTCTTTTATCTCATTGTTAGTGATGTATATAACTTCCTTCCATCTATCCCTCTCTCCTTCCTTCCTTCCTTCCTTCCTTCCTTCCTTCCTTCCTTCTTTCCAACTATCTATCTGTCTGTCTGTCTGTCTGTCTGTCTATCTTTTGATCCAGAGTCTCACACTTCAGTCCATACTGACTGGAACTCACTTTGTTCACACTTCTCAGATCTCTTAGTGTAAGCCTTACCACAAACACCAACATTGGCAGTGCTGAAGCTGATATTTTCTGGAGAAGCTTGGCGTGGTGGTACCGAAACAGAGGATGCAGCACACAGTGGGCGCATTTCCCCTTTATGCCGAAAACCTCCAGATCCAAGATGTATTCTAAAAACTCACTCCAAATACCAGGCAGTGCATCCCAGACATTTTCCCATCTACCTTATTACATTATGGAAATTTTCAACTTTTATTAACCAAATTCAGGTAAGCCTAGTAGTGCAGGACTGTCATTTCAGTTACTCAGGGAAACTGCAAGTTCAAGGCCAGCCTAGGAAACTTAGTGAAGATATTATCTCAACAAACAAACAAACAAACAAACAAACAAACAAACAAACAGACAACTGAGGATGTAGCCCAGTGGTAGTGTTTGCCTATCCCAAAGGGTCATAGTTCAGTCACTAGTTAAACACACACACGCACACACACACTTTTACCACACACACAGACACAAACACACACACACAAATATATACACACACAACACACAAAAGCTCTTACATACAAACACACAAAATACACACATGAAAACACACATAACATACACATACACGTAATACACACATGTGCAAATACATACACAAACACACACACAAAATACAACCACAAATGCACCCACAATATACATTCACATGCAAATACACACACACATATACAAATGCACACACAATACACACAGATGCAAACATATACATAATGCTCACAAATATACACACATGCACACACAAATACACACAGACACACAAATGCATAAACAAATAGTACACAACACACACACAAATGCACACACAAACACGCACAATACACACCACACTCAAACTTGTCTTACAAAAAGCAACATATTTTTCTTGATTTATCTTTTTCTTCCAATAGAAGGGATATAGAAAAATTCACATTAATACTACCTTTGGGGTCTCTTCAGCAAAAACTTGAAACACTTGAGAGATCAACATAGCCCAGTATAAAGGTGAGAGATAAATTCATGAACTGTTCCACGTTTTTCCAGATAACATATTGGATTATTTTTAAAAGAGAAACTTTGGCTTATGCCTCTTTATTCATCCTCCATTGGAAGTGAGTCAACCTTACCCCTGGCAGATACCCAACAGAAGTCTGCTGCTAATTTTTATTATGATGCAAACAGTAGGACTCATATCTCTCCCTCTACATTCCTTTTGGGCCTACAGAGGTGTGTAATTACAAAAACTGTCACGCTAAGTAGGGCTTGAGGTAAGGGTGGTGAAGAGACCCGAGATGCAGAACACAGGAATTACCCGCGTTTGATCTTTAAAAGTCAAATTTTCCTATCACGCACATAAGTTAGACCAGAAAATGTCTGGGGATGAAATGCGTGGTGTCTGGAATGAATATTTAGAATTCAGCTCGTATTTGGGGGTTTTCTGCATAAGGGGAAAATATGGAGCCACAGGAACCAGTGTTTATGTATGAGTGACTGTAGGGAGAACATTAAATCACTCTAAAGACAGAACTATCTTCTGAACTGAAACTCAAACTAACTTTGTTTATTAAGGTTTATTTAAGAAAAATGTTTTTTTCCTATCAGTTTATAATTTTTTTTAGAATTAAATTTGCTATTTTCTACATGGTATGCAAATTTCTATTATTTGATGTGGTGCTTAGCCTATAATATCAGTTTATTAAGAAGAACAATGCCTCTAATAAAAAGAAAATAACTTGATTTTTAAATTGTTTTGAAGCTGTATTCAGTAATATGTACTTAATTTATTTAAAAATAAAGTAATATGTACTTTATTTATTTTTGCTTTTTCAAGATACGGTTTCTATGTGTAGCCCTGGCATTCCTGAAACTTGTTTTATAGACTACACTGGCTTCAGACTCACTGACCTAATGAAATTTAATGGAAATGTAGCTGTTTTAAATGACTCATTAGGGTAGAATTCTTTAAAATATTTTTTATGTGTCTACATATGTGCTTGTATGACTTTATGTGTGCAATTTTTATGTAGCTGCTCATGGAATCCATAAGGCAGCACCCCATTTTTTGGAAGTGGATAACAGGCAGTTGTGAGCTACCCAGAGTGAGTGCTTGGAACCAAATGAAGTCCTCTGCAAGAACAGTAGTTGCTCGTAACTACTGCACCATCTCTTCATCCCAGAGCCTTGTTTTAAAGATGGTAAGAGAGAGGTGATATTGGCAGATAAGACATATGTCTCTTACTAGGAGAGTACAGGAACTTAAGATTTCTCCATATATTATAGAAATTAATCTCTTGTTACTCTGCGCACTTTTCACACTCTCTTTCGTGGTTGCCCTAGAAATGTTCCTTAATGAAAATTGGTTTTTAAAGAATGAGAACTCTTCCACAACATCCAGACACTCATGATAAACTCTTAGCGTTGTTACTTGTGGTGTTTGGGACGCCGTTTCCTACCCTGTAGAATCAAAGGATGTGACATGGATTATGCACTTTAAAGACCACTTTAAAATCAAACATTGTGCTTTTATGACACAATAATTTCTATATTCATTAGACTTCAGTATTTCTATGTTTCAGACTTGGGAAAATATATAGGTACTTGAATATATCGTATCAAAGAAACAAGTTACTTTTCTGTTTTGTTTTTATAAAGCAGGGCCTCATGGAGCCCAGGCTTATTTTGAACTCCCTGTGTAGCTGAGGATAACACTGAATGGATCATCTCATCTCCACATCGCAAATTATGGGAAAAATATATTCTGGGCTGGGGATGTTGTGCCCTGGCTAAGCATGTTTGCTGCTGGACCTGAAGACCCGAGTTTGATCCTTGGGACCCACACAGTGGAAGAAAATAACTGTTTGCTGCAGGTTATCCTCCAGTCTCCACAGGCATACTGTGGCATACACAGGCATGTATGTGTCTGTGTACAAATAAATAAGCATAACTAAAAACATGTCTCTGTCAGAGTTTCTCTTTTCAGCTCAAGTTGGCCTCCAGCACGTAATCCTAGTGGATACGATGACAGGGACATGTACATGGCTGTCTCTTAAAGTGATACTAAGGACCACATCCAGACAAACGTTCTACCTTATCCATGCAATGAAATCTGCACCTAACAGAAGACAGAAGTAAGTGCTTGTTCCGTTGGCTCAGTTCCACCATTAAACGTCACACAAATGGCTGACGAGAAAGATCATCATGTGATTTTTTTCCCTCTCTGTCTAACTTCTGTTGTAATCCACACATATGAACCACTGACCCGTGATTTTGCTGTTTTAAGCAGATGTGGCCAACCTCGAAGGGAAAAGAGCACACGTTTTGGCATGTCAGACGCAAGGTGTCTTATGAACCGTGTCTTACCCATCACGTAGTGAAGAAGTAGCATCTATCTGAGGTTCAACACACACTCTCAAGTCTCGCCACTGGGGGTTTTATTGGACAAGCAAAATTATCTGGACGAATTTTAAGCTTTCATTCTATTAATCGCCTCTTTGTGTTGAGTAAGTGAAAAAAAAAAAGCAACTTTAGGGAGGGCCTTTTCACCTCATTTCCTGGTCACGAGCCTTTTCAGGGCTCCCTTTACATCCTTGTTTCTCAGCGTGTAGATGACAGGGTTTAACATGGGGGTTACCAGGTTGTAGAAGAGGGTAAGGAATTTCCCTTGGTCCTGAGAGGCGTTGTGTCCTGGTTGCATATACATGTAGATGATATTCCCATAAAACAAGGACACTACAGTGAGGTGGGACCCACAGGTGTTGAAGGCCTTCCTCCTCCCCGAGGCTGACTTGATCCTCATCACGGCTAGAGCAATGTAGCTGTAAGAAACGAGGATGAGCGTCAGGGGCGCCAGCACGATTATCACAGATAAGATGAAAACAGTGCTTTCCACAGCCACCGTGTCCACACAGGCGATTTTTATCAGAGCCGGCATCTCACACAGGAAGTGTCTCACTTGGCACCTCCCGCATCGAGGCAGCTTCATGGTCACAGGAGACATGACCAGGGAGTTGAGGAGTCCAACACTCCAGGCCACAGACACCAACTTCCAGCAGAGCTGAGAATGCATAATGACCGAATAGTGAAGGGGCTTGCAGATCGCCGTGAAGCGGTCATAAGCCATGACCGCCAGCAGCATGCACTCGGTGCCTCCGAGGCCTAGAAACATGAACAGCTGGACCGCACAGCCAGGGTAACTGATGGTCTTGTCCTGGCCTCCTAAGTTGAAGAGCAGCTGAGGGATGGAATTAGTGGTGAAGCAGAGATCGAGGAAGGACAAGTTGGTGAGGAAGAAGTACATGGGCGTGTGGAGGCAGGGGTCCAGGCGGGAAACCAAGATAATAATGCTGTTGCCCACTAAAGTCACCAGGTAGAAGATGAGGACAAAAACAAAGAGGATGGATTCCAGCCTGGGTCTATCTGAGAAGCCCAGCAAGATGAACTGTTCTTGGCAGCTCTGGTTGATCATGGTATCAATGGTCAGTACATGCCTGTAGGAAAGCCGTGGTAAATACATCAAGTTCATGAGAGGCAAACTGTTGTTGAATATTAATATTTATTATTGATTTATCGTTTAGTTAAACAGCAGTTATTCCTAAACCCACTGTATACCCAAATCACCACACAGAGACTAGGATTTATTTAATTAACCTAGGGCACAATGCTGGGCAATAATTATTCCATCCTAAACCTCCAAGCCTGCATAGTTTCCTCCCACTCAGATTTCCCACATTATACTTGTTTTTAGTCATATCTTAGGTACACTTCATCCCTCCTCATGGTTTCAAGTCCTCTCCTGCTGATCTCTGCTCTCCTCCTCCACTCACTCATTTCTTTCTCCTCCCTCCAGACCAGGATGTCCCACCCTATTCTCTCCATTGCACAGCACTGGCTGGTTGTTTAATTGACAATTACAGAGAACAAGTGGTAGCATGTTTACACAAACTTGAGACAGGTGATGCTTTTTCTAAGCATCACCATGCAATGTCCGGATTGAAACCAGATAGTGGGGTAGAGAAATCAGCATTTGAATGAACAAGGATAAATTGTATACATTCCACAAGAACGTTATACCAACAGCAAACTAAGCCATCGGCAGAGTGACAAGACTCCGAAGTTACACATTATTTCCACATCCTGAGAAAACGTACACACCATCTATGGGAGAAAAATATTCCTATTGGCCTTGTTTCTTTCTTTCTGGATACCAAATATAAACAGAGCATTATAAAATATTTGAACAACCCAGATGTGCAGAAAGCACAGGAGAAGATGACCAATAGTCTGGAATAAACCACTGTGGCGTGACTGATGCGTTTCTTTTCAGTCACTTCTTACGTACACATATAACACACCCCAAAACACAGGGTATTTAACATTTCACCATCTGATTTTCATTTGGAAGAGTTGTTCTCTCTTTCTCTCTCTCTCTCACTCTCTCTCTATCTCTTTGTGTGTGAGAGAGAGAGAAAGAGAGAGAGGGAATGTTTACCTGCATGTATGTAAGAGCACTACCTGTGTGCAATTCCCTTTGAGTTCAGAAGAGAGTGCGAGATCCTTTTCAACTGGTGTTACAAACAACTGTGACCTGCCATGTGGGTGCTGGGAGCCAAACCAACCCGGATCCTCACTGCCGGGCCATCTCTGAAGTCCCATGTCTGAATTTCCCTTCATTCAATATTGCATCTGAGAATTTTATTTAGTTTTAAATTTCTACATAAGACAGTATTTGGTAATTCTATCACTGTGTTACTTTTTCTTGGTAGTTGATCACTAAGGATATTTCATGTATATTAGAGACCTAGGTAACTTATGGATATGCCTATTTTTATTGTACGCTTTCTCCTAAATATGTGGCAAATGTTTGGACCAAAGAGATGTATTGTTTAAGTGTGAAATTATTTGTGGAGACTAGGTTCATGCTTACTAGGTTTCTGTATCTGAAAAAACATTATTATTTGTCATTGAACTAGCATGTCACATGCCCCATAAAAGTTTATCAACAGAACTCAACAGCTGCTTTTGGCATAATGAATACAGAAGTACTGTCTGATTTAATTTTACTTATTAGAATTGAAGGCACAATCCTTCAAGTTTTATTTATTTATTGAATCCACAGTGATAAAATTTTTTTTCTGAAAATGATAAATTCTACCTTACCTTTCCCTATGAAATTCTTATTTTTCTGTTCTTATAAGTACACACTCAACCTATATTATTATAAAATAACAAATTTACAGAAACATAGTAATGCAAAGTTTTTAGTCAATATTATATTGAGTGAACCTACAGTTCTTAGTACATTGAATTTTAATGAGCATTTTTTTTTTTTTGATACAGGAGTTTACTGTGTAGCCCCAGCTAGCTTGGAACTTACCTCATACACCAGTCTGGCTTCTTGTAATTCATAGAGATCTGTCTGCTTCCGCCTTTAGAGGGCTGGGCTTGAAGGCATGTGTCACCTTGACCTGCCTTTACTTTGAATTTTAAAATGACAAATATTTTCAAAATAAGCTTGAATTAGAGATTTTAATACATCGCTGGAGAGTTTCATCATGTTATCTTGAAAAATAACAGTTCTTTTCCATGAAGAGAGAGCTATTTGTCAAATAAGAAAAAATTCAGGTAAATCATTCTTGCATATTTCCTTCCTTCCTTCCTTCCTTCCTTCCTTCCTTCCTTCCTTCCTTCCTTCCTTCCTTCCTTCCTTCCTTCCTTTAACAGGGTTTCTCAGTGTAACAGCTATCCTCAAACTTACTCCGTAGATCAGCTGGCCTTGAACTCAGAGATCTGCCTGCCTCTGCCTCCCAAGTGCTGAGATTAAAGGCATGTGCGACTACTGTCTGGTTCATTCCTTCTTGAATGGTTAATCCAAAGCTGTAGGTCTAGATTTTATAAATCTGTAAATACAATCTCTAAATACTCATTGGTTCCAAACGTCCCCTTGGTTGCATTATGTAATCGAAAAACTGAAAGTTTTCGTTTCCTTTGAACATGTCAAGGAAACAGCCAAAATCAGATAATTTAAGACAAAGACAAGTCAACAGCTTGCCATATAATGAGCTGTTATGTAACACCTTGCATTAGGAAAGTTCCTTCCAGCCTCCTAGCCACAGAACTCAGAAGAATTCGGTTCATTAGTCTATTAAATTAAACCACAAGTTCATTACTTTACTCTGTAAGGCTGATGTGATATTAGAGCTCTCAGTGCTGGGCCTCTTCCAGGTAAAGAATCTTATGGTTCCACCAGTAACTACTCTAACTAGTAACCATGATGAGTTCCTTCTGCATAAATCAGCATTTCTAGCCATGCAAGTGAGTCAGGTCAGAGTGAAGGAGCCACCTTGATACAGTGTCTTACATATCCTGCTGTAAGAAACAGGACAAACCGGGTCTGTGTTACCCATTATCAACAGGAGGCTCTGTCCCATGCTATAGAATGGAATCTGAGCAATTATGGAAGCAAAGACTAACTCATCTTGGTCAGCTTAAATTAGTTACAACTGTTAAGTGGTCGGAGAAAACTTTGCATAGGAGTTACCTTCTAAATTATTTTAAAATTTCTCTGCAGATTAAGTGGTGATACAGCTTTAGGTGAGAGAACTCAAGATTATCCTTCAAACATACAGTCTAGTTTATGAGCAGATTTACAGTGATAAATATAAATATTCAGCACATATTTATCAGTCTCCTGTTATACATTAAACATGTGTTCCATGTTCTTATTAAAATAGATAGTAACTGACCTTACTGATTTATAGACTAATGGGAGAAAGACGTTTATTAAAAGTCACAAAAATGAATGTTTGGTGACTGTCAACTTCATTGAGCCTTTTTGAGTGCCGAGGGGCAGACTTTCTTGGGGGACACAGATATTAAGGAAATATCAAAGTGTACACACCTAGGGGTTATAGATGTAACGTTTGAACACAGGCCTGTCTGACGATAGAACCACAATTTGCTAAACCAGAAGGAAAATGCATGAATTAGTCCTCCAGCTGAAGTACGGGGTTCCGTTAAGGAGAGTGGAGCGCTCTGAGTACTTGATGGTTTCTTCAAACTGTTTCTAAAACTTGGCTTTCTAAGGCAAATCAAAGATATGCAAGTATTCATTAGTTCTTAAATTTTTGCTGGATTTAAAGGAAAAGAAAGACCCTCCCACGCAGGAGAGAACTGGCTGCCGCAAGTGGCCCTCTGACCCCCACACGCACACTTCGACATGCATGGAATCTACACACCCACGCCAGTGCAATAAATAAATGCAGTCAGAACGTAGAAACTCCTTTTGTAGTGCTGAGTATTGAGTCCAGGGCTTTGTGTGCTGTAGGCAGGCACTTTGCAGTTGGGCGGCTTCCCCAGCCCTGTAAGATGAAATCTGCAAATTCCCCCAAGCAATAGTTACAGGCAGAATACATACCACGGGCAGCAGAGGGACACACACCACGAGTGCACGGCACCCTCTTGATCCTCTTCTCCCTTTCCTTTAGATGAAGTGAGTGCTATGTGATCAGATTTCTCTCAAAAGATAATCTACTCGTCTGAGCCTTTGAATGGCCCCCAAGTTATTTAGCTGTCACATTCTCAATCTTTTTACCAACCTCAGGGCACAAGCACATTGGCTCATCATGAGGGGAAGGGAACTTGCTAGGTTCAGGAGGCTGAGCAATTTTTAAAGAATGGTTATGGAAATTTGGGTGTGAAATGTGTTCTGATATTTAGGAACGTGGACTGCCATGTGGTACGGATGCACTGACTTGGCATTTGTCTCCGACCAACTTAAGAAGATAAGAAAGAATGTTAGCTAGGTCCGCTTAACTCAGGCCAACTGTCACTTAAGCTAACGCTCAGCCAGGTGTGTTGAAAGATAACCTTAGGAAAATTGCATATTTAAAGTCTTGTCTTTTATTATCTATCCAATAATACCAACCAATAATTTTCATCATTGAATAATTTTCATCATTATTGATTTGTTTTCACCATTATGGACTTATTCATGCCAGCTGCTTTGATTTAATACCCTAGTGCGTTTGCATGTAGAATTTGTGATGGGCCTTGCAGGTGGTCCAAATGACTGCATCATCAAAGCAGCTCACTGGACCTAGACTGCCAAGTCCCCATGGCCTCCACGTGGAGTCAATTTTGGCCTATAATCACAGACAGCAGAGAAATGGAGAAAACATATTTCAAGCTTCCTTTTAGCCCAGCATTAACATGCTCTTACAATTTCGTCTCTTCTCTTTCCCTGCCCCAGAGCAACAAGTGGGAATGCTTTTCATCTCAACTTTTACCTTTTTCTTTGCCAGCAACCTCTGATTTAAACAAAATAATTTGTTTGTTTGTTTTTTATTGCAGTCATTTTTTTTCAACAGTCTCTAACAGTTCATCCAACTGCAAGTATCCTCCTGCCTGTACAGAATGAAAGACAGGAGTATCGGAAAAAAACAGAGCATATATATATATATATATATATACACACACACACATCTGGACATATATAACTGGCATGATGCCAAACACTAGAAATACTATGACAAACAAGATGTGTGTGATTCTGAGCTTTTTCAGAGTGGCACTGAAAGAAGAATAAGGCAACTATGGTGGAAAGTGTTTATATGGCATAACTGCAAAGTATGTAGACAGAGACTAGTTGCCTAAAGGCCAGGGATGGGGTGTGTGTCCTTGGAGGAAGAGAAAAAAAACATGGGAGGGGTGTTGAAAGGCCTGGTATGTGGAGGGTGTTGAGGAAATTATTTACTGTCAAGCTGGCAGGGTGCTAGAGGAGACTGTGTGATTTTGCAGCCCATGGTAAATTTTGTCTTTATAGAAAAAAAAAAAAAAAAGGTAAGCCCAGAGTGACTCAAAGTTAGCACATGATTACATTGAGAATTTAGAACTTACTGTGCCTATGCCTCATTGATCTTGATTTGGCAAGATGCCTGCTGTAACCTAAGCAAAACTGGTAATCTGCCATGGAAAAAGAGCCCTCATAAAGATTGGGGTCCGGGTGGGTAAGCCATGCTAGAAAGAGAACCCACAGCCACGAACATTTCTCAGGCAAGAGGGGAAGGTCTTTAGGTTTGTTTCTGGCCATTGCACAGATGTCAAATGAGGCATGTACACAGAAGGAGAAAGAAAAAATCCAACTTTTGGGTAATAATGAAGTTAATTGTGTGTGTGTGTGTGTGTGTGTGTGTGTGTGTGTGTGCATGCTCATGTAGGTGCTTGTGGAGTTCAGATCTGGATCGGGATCTGGAGTTAAAGGCAATTATGAACTAGTTCTTTTGGGTTCTAGGAACAGAACTCAGGTCCTGTGGAAGAGTAACAAACACTCTTAACCACTGAGCCATCTTTGCAGGCCCTTATCTTTCTGAGACAGAATCTCATATTATAACTCAGGCTAGTCTAGATCTTAACTACGTAGCCCAGGTTGACTTTGAACTCACAGCAATACTTCTACCTTACCCTCATAAGTGCTAGGATTACCGGAGTAAGTTACCATGCCCAGCTCATTTCCAACTTTTCAAAGCATTGATATTTAATATATTTTTCATGATACTGAAACTTGAAAGTTAGAGAATTTTGGCTTAACTTTGTGTTCCTGGGATCGCCATCCATAGCTGACAGGTACACAGAATTTTTTTTTTTAAGTTAAAGTGTGTGTGTGTGTGTGTGTGTGTGTGTGTGTGTGAGAGAGAGAGAGAGAGAGAGAGAGAGAGAGGATCTCATGTAATCCTGGCTGGTTGGGAATTCACTATGTAGACAGGCTGGCCTTGAGCTCGCAGAGAAGCACTCTAGGATTACACTCAGGCAGTCTGCTGTCTAGACCTTGTGTAAGGTGTCCTTGGCTCTGGACTTTAATGGTTGGAGATTCCTAAGCATGATTCTGTCTGTCCCTTCACGATCATCTACCCTTCTCTACTATCAGCTATGTTTAACAGTACACTCCATTCTAGCGTTTCTTTCGTTGCAGATTCCTGGTCACTAACTTTCTTCCCTAGCCACTTCAGGGGAACAGGCATCCGTAATAGTACAGTTAAGCATGGTTGTCAGTCATATTTTTATGGCTGATCAATAAATAAACCAGATTAAGAAAAACTATTAGAGCTGGGTGGTGGTGGCTCACGTCTTTGATCTCAACATTTGGGAAGCAGAGGCAGGCAGATCTCTGTGAGTTTGAGGCCAACCTGCTCAACAGAGTGAGTTCCAGGACAGCCAGAAAACCAAACCAAACCAACCAAACAAACAAACAACTACCCCCCCCCAAAAAAAAACCAAACCAACCAACCAACAACAAAAAACTTACTAGTTTACTTTTAGAAAATAGAGCAATAAGGTATCAGCATGCTACTTGCCTCCTCTAATCCATAAGGAGGTGATGTCAGCATTTATTTCTTCTTTTGTATTCTGTTCTGGATCCCTTTTTCTCTTCTGATAATTAGTTGTAGTCCTAGGAAGCTTGCCAGTGGTCTCTGTCCTTGAGGATGTCTTCCCTTCTGTGACTTCACCTTACAAACTGCCTGAATCAATTATACAAGATGGTCATTATAAGTGGGCAAGCAGTCACCAAAGAGATGCACTGTTCGCATCTACATTCTGACCCCGGGGTACTTAAGAGTCTCAGTGACCCTGGGCCAGGGACAGAGGCAGGATTCTCACTAAATCAGTGCATTTTCCCCATCGGTGGAGCAGCCCTGAAGCCCTCTGTGGGCTTCGGCACACTCCACACCAGGAGTCTGAGAGGAGAAAGACTCCTAAAGATCCTGAAGTAGTACAGGCAATTTATAACTAAAATCTTTATAAAACACAGATTGGAGAGCTAAAAACGTCTCACTCTCCTCACTGAGGCCTTTGGGAATATGTGCTCCATTGTTGCAATTAGGTAAGTTTGCTGTTCTGTCCAGAAAGAAAGACCAGTGGGACATAGCTATGAAAACTTGGTAGCACATTTCCTTTAGACTCTGAACATACTTGGTGGGAAAACTTATTTTGAACAAGATATATGTGTTTTAGCTTATTATTGAGGCTGAAGAAACTTAGACAGGCCTGAGATCTGGCCCAATAATTCTGTGTTTATTTTTAGATGCTAGAAGTCCTTTTACACTTAAAAATTGTGTAGTGATTTCAAATCAGTTTATTGATCTAGGAGCAAAAATGAATTCTTATAAACAGCCAATAGTTATGATAAGTGGAAATATTTACTTGATGAAAACAGCAATTTATATTCATAGTTTGACTTAAGTCTATGTTAACTTTTTTTGTTTTAGCAAAATTGGATTCCCACATGAAAATATTTAATTCAGTAGATAGTTTTTAAATGTAATTGGTCATTTAAATCTGTCTCTTAGGAAGCATATAAGCAGTTTTATGAATAATCTCATCAAATATTCAAAGGATGACTAATTCCCACAATAATTTCAAGCACCACAAATAGGAGAAACATTAAATAACTGTATGCATCTGAATTATGTTTGTACTTGTAGTTAAGTATTGTTTACTGCACAGGCATGATGACATGATGCATTGCTTTACTAAAGAGCATTAGAAGCTAGAAAAACTGTTTCCTTGGAATACTCCTGACGGTGTTGTCAGACTAAGATGGTGCAGGGCAAAAAAGCACCAGCTTTATTCATGGCATGTTTGTCACAGTTAATGAATCAAAACAGTACATTATTATTATTATTATTATTATTATTATTATTAATTCTGTGTTTTACTCACATTATCTTACTCTATACCTGCTGTCCTCTTTGTGTTTAGGATCATTGATGAAATTATAGTTTTTTACAGTGTTGAGGAATTAAATGAAGGCTTAACATACACGAGGAAAGAGATTTTCCGCTGAGTTAAAATCCAATTCCTGATAAGATAATAATTTACCTATTTAGTAAAACTAAGTGTTAAAATCATTAACCATATAAAAATAGGAATAATGAAAGAAGTATAATAATTTTAAACTGTGATATTAAAGCAAAAAGAGGCTAACAGTTCAATGTGGCAGACAAAAATGTCTATGAAGACCACTGTTATTGTAAATTTATTTTATTATTATTAATTTTAAAATATTTATTTATGTGATTAACTTTTATGGGCATGTGTGAACATTTGTCTGTGCACAGAATACGTGCAGGAGCTTTCAGAGGCCAGAAGAGTTCCAGATCCCCTGGAACTGGAGTTGCTGGTGGTTGAGCCACTACGTGGGTTCTGGGAATTGAACCTGAGTTTGTAGCCACTGCTCTTAACCATTGAGACATGTCTCTATCCTCTAACATAAATTTTAGAGTTTGATGAATTTAACCATAAAATGATTAAAACGATTTTGGAAATATATCTTTCAGTATCCAGAAAAGAAAGTTTTCATGTGGTTTGAAACCTCTAAAAAAGGTTTCATATAGTTTGAAACCTCTAACAATTCCAAGAAATACTCATCAGAACAGCTCTATGATCTCAGAGTTAGAGAGGCTTTGCTTAAAGAAATGAAAAGCAAAAATGTCACAAAAGAGATGATCGGTAAGGTAGAGGGGTTGGCTAGTGTCTGTAAGAGTTCTCAGTAGATGAGCAGTCTCAGGCCATGAATGTCTGCAAAAAGAAGCCTCAGCTGCTAGTTTTGGTACACACTGGTCACTCAATTGCACTCAGACCCCAGAAGAAAGCTTTGCCATGCCTCTGAGCCTGGCTCATATTGGGAATGGCCTTTCTAAATTCCCAGATGTCTGAGTCCCAGGAGTTCTTGGCTGGGCCAAGTCCATGACTCAGGGCTTTACTCACTCAGGGTCTCCTTGCTTTTCACAGTATTAGCAATTATAAGAAACAACAACAATAAAGGAAAACAAAAAAAAATTTCCCTCTACCTTTCAAATTTTTTTCTCCCTTGAAATGTCTGATAGACTTAGCTTCTTAGGTCCAGAGTGTGCATTAGCAAAAAGGTGAAATTTGATCTGTCTTAGTGAGATTGTGATAGTAGCAACAATGAAATTATGACTTTTATAACATTTTGCTCTTTTTGTTGTGTGTGTTGTTGAGGAGTGTGCCTGTGGAAGTCAGTGGGCAACCTGCAGGAACTGATGGTCTCTCTCATGTCTGACCCAGGGGTGCTTTTATCCTTAGAGCTTTCTCACTGGCCTGACATTCTAGTCTTTAAAGAATACTCGTATGTAAGCCTTGTAAGCCACACCTTCATCTTTCTGATCTCAGCAGGGTGCAATTGAAGGAGAGCTAGATGAGTATATCTCTGTTAGGAACTGGAAGGCGGGCTTCCTGAGAAGGCCAAATACAATGTGAGGGGAATGGCTGAGAGTCATCAGGCTAAGCCACACCAATAGGGGAACAGAAACAGTCAAGGGCCCTATAAAATATTCAGGCTAGATTCTGTTCAGCCAACTGCCAGTCTTAAGCTTCTCCCATCTCAAATGCATAAAACTGTTATTGTCCTCTTTTCATGTGGCTCGCTCTTCTATCTTTCCCGATTGCTCAGTTCTTTCTTAGTGCCAGGGAACAAATTCCGCAACCCCCTAGAAAAGCAAGAACAGTCTCGTTATATAACCACACAAAAGAGTCATTTTGCCAATCTTAGTAAGAGCTTCATTCCAGAGTTACAAGTGCCTCTTCATTTCTGAATTATGTACAACTCACCTCCCGAATAACTCATTTTTCCACGTGACTCACCAAAGCTAAAACTAAGACAAATTTGCTTACAGATTCAGCTGTCTTTATTCATGACCTGTGCGTTCACGGCAACTTCCATTTGTTATTTGCTTTTCATTAGCTAACGGATTTGAATTTTTGAGATATAGATTCAGGTAGCCTAGGCCAGAATCAAACTCACTAAATAGCCAAAGACAGTTTTTGAATATCGGATCCTCCTGCCTTCACCTCTTCAGTTCAGGAATTACAGGAGTGCATCGCCACCACTCCTGTCTAAGGCAGTGTACGTGAGGTCATACAGTGGCCAATAGCAGAGCAGGGCATTTTGAAAAGGCAGAACAAGGAAACAGCATAAAAAATATACATACAGGCTGCTGGGCCTGGTGGCGCACGCCTTTAATGCCAGCACGTGAGAGGCAGAGTCAGGTAGATCTGGTCTACAAAGATAGTCCAGCACAGCCAGGAATACACAGAGAAACCAACTGGGGACTGAGTACTCAGATGCTTGAGACTTATGGTAAACACATGCTATTCTTGGGACATGGTGACCTTCAGACTTTGGGCCCTAGTGAGAGGTCTTTATACGGTAGATTGTGTACTCTTGGACAGCATAGTGAAACCATGGAAGATCCCCCTTTCTGTCTTTTGCTTCTCATTATGTGAGCTGTTCTTTGCATCCTATGCATCCCTCGGGATATGGGATGTGTTGGATCACTTAAATTAAGAAAGCCAACCAGTCAACTGAAACCATAAGGCCAAATAAACCTATTCTCCTTATATGTTAATTGCCTCAGGCTTTCTAGTCACAGGAAAGTGACAAGTACATTATTGTTTTGGTAAGGGTCCCACAGTACAGAGACAGCCCCGACACTAATAATCATACTCTGCTTTCAGATGGGAGCCTAAATTGACTGTCATCTTGGAGGCTCCAGCCAACAGCAGATGGAGACAGATGCTGGGACTTGCAGCCAGGCCTGGGGCAGAACTCTGGGGGTCCTGTGGAAGTGTTGAGGGAAGGACCTGGAGGAGACAGGAACTTCACAAGAAGACCAGCAGAGACAACTAACCCAGTCACATAGGGGCTTCCAGAGACTGAGACATTAATTAAGGAGCATGCATGGTCTGGACCTAGCCCCCTGCAGACATGTAGGCGATGGGCATCTTGGTCTTCATATGGGAATTTGGTGAGTGGAGGTGGGAGCTGTCTCTAACATGGACCCTATCGCCTGCGTTTGGATCACTTGCCTGGCCTCAGGGGATGAAGATATGCTGGGTGCTGATGTGACTTGATGTGTTGGGAAAGTTGATTGGGGGTTTGGGAGGATGCCCTGTTCTGAGAGGAAAGGGAGAGAGGAAGGGGGAAGGAAGGGAAGTATGTGGGGGGATTGGGAGGAGGGAAGGGATGGGGTACCCTAGGGCTGTAAAGTAAATAAACTAATATAAAATGTTTTTAAAAGTTTACTGCAGAATGGAGTCCTAATTATACTGACTCAGGACAATGGGGCATTTGTGGTTTCAGAAGGATTTGGTCCATTCTGGGATTTAAAATATTGTGGGTTTTTAGAAATTATTGTTATGTGGCACTTAACACAAATGGCTTCTTTTTAAATTTGATCTGGCCTGTTGGGGCCCAGTACAGGATCTCAGCCCACAATGATGGCCCCTACATGATTTTGTTTAAACTTTAACTAAATTTTATTTAATACAGTCAAGGCCTTGCAACTGCCTGTACTTGGATCTGGTAGATCATGCCTTAGACCTTGGCCTAAAGCTAAACCCCTCGGTTAAATAAGCATCATAAAAATTAAACTATAAGATGACAAAGTGTTAGTGAAAAAATTTACTTGTACTGAGTAAAAATTGTAATTTTCCATGAAGAGGATTAAAAAAATACCTTTGGTCTTCTATGCAACTAGTAACAATAGCTTTACAATAAATGAACAAAATAAGAGTTTTAGGATTTCAGAGGAAAATGAGAAGCTCATCTCCAGGGCTGAAGAGATGGCTGGGTGCTCTGTTAGCAGGGCCCACAGGGTGGCTTACAGGTATCCTTAACCTCAGTTCCTGAGGATCTGACAACCTCCTCTGACCTCAGAGGGCACACACATGGCGGACACATACACTTGTGAGCAAAACACTCACACACATAAAATAAATCTGAAGAAACAAAAACAAAACCCCTAACCCGTGAACCACACCTTTCATTTTCAGAGTGGAAGACATTTACAATATTTCTGTAAATGATGGATTGGTCAACTGAATAAATACCATTTAAGCACAGTTACAGAAAATTTAAAGTGTGAAACAAGAATTCTATGAACTGCATATGGCACTTGGCAGCAACTACACTTACATTACACTTACATTAAATTCTCAATGAATTTATTAGCGGTCCCATAGCAAACTCTCAGCCCAGAGCAAGACAGTGTATGATTGTCTGGTATAAAAATACTGTAGCAGGCACATTTTCTAGGAAGCATTCGCTCTTTACTTGGGCTCGCAACTAGAAGCAAAGTGAAAACTTGCATCTCTGCCTTCATTTTGCACTATTGCCACTGGGTCACTCTCTTCTGCATGTGAACTTGCTCAAGGACTATCTATGTAAAAATCAGTGATGCCTAATCCACTTTTTCCACCTTTAACGCTGAGAGCACAAAGAGGCATTGTCTAGACTCTGGCCATCACAACAGAGCACTAAATGCTCCGAACTGCTGAGCTGTCCACCTTTCCACTCCAAATATTTGTGTTTGTTCTTACAAAGGCAGCAATCTCACTCATAAGGACCCTGTTTTTGTGGTATAACTATTAAAGACTATACCATCTGTGATGGCTCTTCTTAGTTACCAAATTGACTACATCTAGAATTAACTAAAACCTAGGTGGCTGGGTATACCTGTGAGGGGATGTTTTTTTTCTTAATTAAATCATTTAAAGTGGGAAGAACCACTTTTCATCCAGATCTTTTGAGGTGGAAGGCTCACCTTTAACATGGGCCCTACTTCCCGCTGGTAGCCTATATAGAGAACATGGGAGAAGGAAGGTTGCCCTCTAAGCCTGTTTGCTCTCTTCCTCCCTTGCAAGTCCATTCCTTTTCTGGCATTAATGCTATTTCTTTGGGATTCTAATGTGTACTGAAGACCAGCTGAGACATATAGCCTTGTGGACTAAACAACTACTGGATTATTGGATCTTCTGTTAGCAGACAGCCGTTGTGGTATTAGCTAGACCATGGCCTGTAAACCATTCTAATAAATCCCCTACATAACTAAATATTAACTCTATCAGTTCTGTTTCTTTAGAAAACCCTGACTAGTACACCTCCCAATACCATCACATTGAAGGTTAGGTCAGGGTTACAACATGCAAATTTTAGAAATACAAGTAGTTAGACTTGTATTTATTGAAGTTTTGTATTTATTATTATTAGACTTGTATTGTATTGAAGTGTTTAGAACCATAATGTGGAATAAAATAGCATAGCGGATGTTTGAGATGATAAAATAGTATTTTAATTAGGCTTATAGGGAATTAGAATGTATTTTTATTGTACAACTGAGTTTACTGAAGTTTTAAGTCTTCATGCATCTTTATGACTTTGAAAAATGAAACAGGGCTGGAGGTGGGTGAACTGATCCTGAGGGTGTGAGTATGGGAGGGCTGACCTTGTCACTCAAGGAGTGGCCCAGGCACAGAGGTGATGCCCATTCACCTCAGCAGTCGGGCAAGCTGCCCACAGGGTCATGAGCAAGGGAGAACTATCCCTCCTCCTCACTAGGGGATCGTGCACCTCACCTGGACAGCGCAGCAGAGCTGACATCAGTCAAGTGCGCAGGTGAGTCGGCCTGAGGGAGAGAGCACAGGAGAACTGGCTCCGCAACTTGTCTGCCATTAGGTGGTGTGGGTGCTGGGGTGACGCCCTCCCCAATCCGCTTGTCCCTTACTACGTGAAGGCACTCAGGGGAGCTGGACCTGGAGCCACGAGAGCCCTGTGCCTTGATTGGGCAGCACAGTGGAGCTGGCCCTGGAGGCATGGGTGCTGGCGAGCCGACCCCCAGGGCATGAGAGCAGGAGAGCTGACCCTGCCTTCTGTAGATGGTGGCAGTGTGTGGCCTACAGGGAGCAAGGCTGGAAAACTCACCTTGGTGGTGCTGATATAACTGGCGCGCTCACCAGCTAGGCTACCTACCACCTAGGCTCACATCCAGGGCTCTGAATTGGGCCACTCCAAAATCTCTGTCATCTGAATGGTTGGGAGACGTGAAAGGGCCAGTCCTGCTGATCCAAAGTTGCAGGATCTCCATGACACAAGGCAATAACAGGAGAGCCTGGAAGAGTCCCAGGGGAGATCCAATATCGATGGTGTCACAGAAACCAGAAACCTCGAGCCAAACCAACGCCTAGTTGCAAGGAACATTTGCAAGTGGAGATGTGTGGGCAGAGGGATACACTGTGGGGCACACTGTGACACACTACAGCTTCCATGACGAGATGTCTTTTAAGCTTTGTGCATGTGTGTGTGTGTTTTGGGGAAGGTTGCAAAGGCAAAGGGTGGATACGAGGAGATGGGGAGATGAGCAGGATACATGATACATGGGGCATTTAGGAGATACATGGGGTACATGATGTGAAACTCACAAAGAATCAATAAAATGTTTATTTAAAAATCTCATTTATTGTTACACTCTGTTATTGGTATAATGTTCTTGTGAAATGTATACAATTTACCCTTGTTCATTCAAATGCTGATTTCTCTACCACTATCTGGTTTCAATCTGGAAATTGTATTGTTTTATTTTTATTTTCATTTTTCACAATTTATTCATTATATATCCCTATTGAAGCCCCCTCCCTCAAGTCTTTCCATTCTCACCCTCCCTCCTTCTTCCCCATCCCCTTCCCCTAGTCCACTGAGTTCTTCTCCTTTGCTATCTGCCCATAGCTTGTTAAGTCTCATGAGAACTGCCTGGATCCACTTCTTCTGTGGCCTGGTAAGGCCACATCACCAGGGGCAAGTGATCAAAGAGCAGGCAACTGAGTTCATGAAAAAGGCAGCCCCTTCAGATTATCCACTTGGAGACTGAGCTGCCAATCAGCATATCTGAGCAGAAGGTTTAGGTCCTCCATGTATGGTTCTTGTTTGGTGCTTCAGTATCTGCAGGACCCCCTAAGCTCAGATTATTTTTTTAGCTTTCTTGGTCTCCTTGTGGGATTTCTGCCACTCCAATATCCTTCTAGCCCCATCCCCCCTCTTCTTCCATGAGATCCCTTGCACTCTGTCCAGACATATGCTTAAATGGCACTTTTTCAAAAAATTGGGAATAAGCACTACCTCAAGATCCAGCTACACCATTCCTGGGCATATATCCAACAGATACCCCACCATTCAATAAGGACATTTGCTCAACTATGTTCATAGCAGCTTTATTTGTAATAGCCAGAATCTGGAAACAACTTAGATGTCCCTCCACGGAGGAATGGATACAGAAACTGTGGTACATTTACACAATGGAATACTACTCGGCTATTAAAAACAAGGAAATCATGAAATTTGCAGGCAAGTGGGTGGAACTAGAAAAGATCATCCTGAGTGAGGTATCCCAGGAGCAGAAAGACACAAATAGTATATACTCACTTATAAGTGGATGTTAGCTATATAATATAGGATAAACATATAAAAGTCTACAGACCTAAAGAAGCTAAACAATAAGGAGGACCATAGAGAGGATGCTTAAATCTAATTCAGAATGGCAAACAGGATAGACACCAGAAGCGGTGGAAAAGAGGAAACACGATAAGAGCCTACTATAGAGGGTTTGCTGAACAGACATTGCATTGAGACGCTTATTCTAAGCATCCAGGTCAGGAGGGGAGGAGAAAGAAGAAGTGGGAGGAGAAATCTGAGAAGAGAGGACCTGGAAACATCAGGAGAAATGAACCAGATCTAAGATATGACTAAAAAGCAAGTATAATGTGGAAAATCTGAATGGGAGGAAGCTATGTGGGCTTGGAGGATTAGGATGGAGTAATTATTGCCCAGCAGAGTGCTCTAGGTTAATTTAATAAATCCCAGTCTCTGTGTGGTGATTTGGGTATACAGCTGGTTTAGGAATAACTGCTGCTTAACTAAAAGATAAATCAGTAATAAGTATTAATAATTGTCCACACTCTGTTTTCTGTTGTTGGTAACACAATGCCACACAGTAGTCAAGATGTTTATTTTGTTTGTGAGTCGAGTCCAAGATCAAGGGGCCACATGTGGTGATGACTTTCTTTGTGGCAGAGTCCAGGATAGTGAGGGTCATCACATGACCGAGCTTGAGACCTGGAAAAACTGGGTTTTGAAAATTTCCAGATGCCCTACAAACAAAATAGTTTATCAATCATATGAATGGGTTTATATATTTCTGAAGGCAATCCCGTAAGCATCTTTTAGGTGTTTTACATGCTCCCGCCTCTTACGATCTCATAATGTAGACTAAATTTCTCTACGTGGTGTAGTGGCACATGACTTTAGCATTTGGTAGGTGAACTTGGAAAGATCATGAGTTCAAAGTCAGCCTCTGCCTGGAAGTGTTTGGGCCAGCCTAGGCTACAGAGAGAGAAACTTTGTAACAAGTTCATAAACAGACAAATTGCATAGGAGCTTTGGGGAGAACAAATCATATTCAACTCTTAACACTAAGATGCATTTCTCACAAGAAACAAAGCAACATTTAAAGAAGGCAATATAAAGAAACATAAAAAATGGACTATGAACCAACATAATTTCCTAACCCTATATTTTACTGGGGACATACACATTTTCAACCCAATTTTAATTAATTTGGACATCAGTGTAATAACTTCATGGCTTTATCCAGGGAACATTGACTAAAGCCTTGTCAAGGCTTTAAAATAATTTCTTGCTGTTCCCACCAATTTAGAGTGATTAAGTTATAAGCTTCACCTAATCCAAACTATTCCCTGTCTTGCAAAATCCACTTTATTATCACCCATTTTATCCATAACCTCATAAAGATTCTTCCTCCAGTTCTCTATTTTAAAATTCTGTAACAGTGTCTAGAAACTATTTGCCATTCCTGTAATAGGTCCATGTTTTAGTTATTTTCTATCACTATGGAGAAATACCGCAACCAAGAAAATTTATAAAATAATTCATTGAATTTGAGTTTCACGGATGCAGAGGGTAGTGGAACCCATGGCCATCATGGCTGGGAGCATGGAAACAGGCAGGAAGACATCACACTAGAGCAGTAGCTGAGAGGCTGCATGTCGAGACAGGGCAGAGAGATGGAGGCAGAGAGAGGGAAAAGCCAAGAATAGAGTGGGCATTTAAAGACCTCAAATCCACCTGTCCGAAAAGGCCATGACTCCTTCTACAAGGCCACAACTTCTAATCTTTCCCACCAAATGGGGACCAACTGTTCAAACACATGAATCTATGAAGTCATTCTTATTCAAACCACCACAAGCCAATGAACTCAGCTATGCTTAATCTATAGTTTTGTACAATTAGCTAAGAAACTACCAAACATCTTCCCCATATACCATCTGAGTGCCCACCAGCAACACAGGAGTTTAAAGTCCTGCAGAGTTCTATCATGTGATATTGTCAGTGCTTGGAGTTTCAGTCACTGTATGTAGTGAGGTTTTATTACAATTAGGAAATATACATTTCTTGAAAAAACTAGGTGGACTGCCTGCTGATCTTTGATTCTCCTGCTGTTCCCCCAGATTCAACCCCCATCCCCATCATTCTCATCCCCAGCACTGCAGCAGAAAGAACACTTGTGGCAGGCTTTCCTGCCTCCCATTCCAAACTCCTCTGGATCCCACTGATCATCCCCTTCTAACCTCCCCCCACCATTTGCCCCAGTTCCTAACCCAAGCAGGCACCCCTGCTAACCCAAGGGCCTTTCTATCCACACTTCTCTTTCTGTTCTTTCTGTTTCAACCCCACTGAAAACCCACTGTTGTCCTCCTTCATCTCCCTCTCTATAACTTCATCCTCAGTGGATCACAAAGATCTCCAACCATCCTTTCCTTAGCTCATGTAATTATCCAAGCTTCCAACACCAGCAGGCACAACCTGAGAGCACACCAGCTGAGCATGCCAGGGCCACAGAAAATTTCTTACCAGGCAGTACATAGCTGCCACAGTCTCTTAAAGTTCAGGGAGGAAGCAGAAACCAAGGAACAAAGCATTCATCAGAGACAAAACTAGATATCATAACCCAGACCTATAATCATCCCAATGCCTAAGCACCAGCATAAAAACAATCAGTAACAGACAGGAGGCCAGCAACACTACCACAAGAGGCACTGAGTATTCCAACATAGCTAAAGACCAAGAAAAGACCTTAAAATAGCCTGTATAAAAATGATGGAGTTTCTAAAAGAGGAAATGAATAAATTCCTTAAAGAAATACAGGAAAACATAAACAAAGAGTTTCAATACCTGAAAATGGAAATACATCAATGAAGAAAACCCAAACTGAAGCAGATATAAAAAATTTGGGAAATTTGGACAGGAATCAAATAAGAAAGCTTGACCAACAACAACAACAAAAAGTAGAAGAAAGAATACAGGACAGCCTAGCTTTGGCAGTGAAGGAAGCCTAAACAGAAAGCTGGTGATTGAATATGGGGTCTATATTCCAGCCTCAGCGAGCAACAGAACGTGGCAGCTTCAGCCATGTGGCTCTGGCTTTAGAGTCAAGTTTAGAAGACAGGGCATTTCTCTTCCCTGTCTCCCTCTATGACCAAGGACTCTTTTGAAGCCAGGTGTGTGTAAGGTCCCTGCATCGAGGCCTATAGAGGCCATTGTGTGAAACTGTGAAGGTGAAGCCTGGAATGCCTTGCAGACTCCCAGGTGTTGGAGATGCCAGAGTTCTGGTATACCTACCAAGAGAAGCTCCTAACAGGAAGTGGATCCAGCCTAAGAGAAAGAAATGCATTGCAGTCAACAAAGCTGAAAGGAGTTGGAGATCTGAGGAGTGTTTTGACATAAGGCACAGAGATGAAAAGTTTAGTTTTCGTAGCTGTTTTTTGGTCTTTGGTCCAGTATTTCCTCACCATGCTCCCTTTTCTCTGTTTTGGGACAGTAATGTATATCCTGTGCCATTGTATGTTGGAAATATGTGATCTGCTTTTCATTTTGATTTTATAGGGGATTATAGTTAAGAGATTTCATGAACCTTGTAAGAGACTTTGAATTTTGGACTTTTAAACAAGTGAGACTGTTATAGATTATGGGGACTTTTGGAGTTGGACTGAATCCATTTCTGAATTATGTTATGGCTACAAACTTATGGGGGCCAGGGAGCAAAATGTGGTGGCTTGGATAGGAATGGCCCCCGTAGACTCACGTGTTTGAATGCTTAGTTCATAGGGAGTGACACTATTAGGAGGTGTGGGCTTATTGGAGCAGATGTGGTTTGTAGAGGAAGTGTGTCACCATGGAGTGGGCTTTGTAGTCTCAGGTGTATCTCAGTTCTCTTCTTGCCTGCTGATCCAGATGTAGAATTCTCAACCTTCTCCACCACCATGTCTTCCTGCACACCGACATGCTTTCCACCACGAAGATAATGAACTAAACTTCTGAAATTGCTCCAGTTAAGTGCTTTCCTTTATAAGAGCTGGCATGGTCCTGGTGTCTCTTCACCGCAATAAAATCCAACCTAAGACACCAAGCAAGAGTACTGACTTGAGAACGTTTTCATATTTACTAGCTATGTGTGAATGTGTGTGTGTGTGTGTGTGTGTGTGTGAGAGAGAGAGAGAGAGAGAGAGAGAGAGAGAGAGAGAGAGAGAGAGAGAGAATTATTTTTCAAGTTATTATTTCCTTGACAATTTTTGTTATTTTTATCATGTTATTTTATTGGTTCTTACAGTTCGGTGGTATGAGTCTTTTTAAAAAATCTAGTGCATGAAATTTCTGTTCCATAGGTTTGAGTATTCTGTGTTGTCATTTTCATTCAATTCTAGGATGTCTTTAGTTTTCTTTTTGATTTTTATCTTGACCTGATTTCCATTTAGTAGTGAGATTTTAGCTTTCATGAGTTTGTATACTTTCTGCCAGTTCTATTGTTAATATCCAGCTTAGTTCATGGTTGTCATATATGACTCAGTGTTATTTCAATTTTTAACAGCTGCTGAGACTTTCTTTGTGTTCTAACATGTGGTTAATTTTTGAGAAAATTCCTTGGATTACTGAGAAAAAAGTATATTTGAAGAAAGGGGTTTCCTATACCTGTGTTTTTCACCCTCACTCTTGTTCCCAGAAATAAAGACTCTGAGACATAAATATATTTATGAAAGCCTAGGACAATATATCTAGCATATTGCCTGACTTGCTCATAACTAATATCCCATTTATTCTATTCTAAGTTCTATCATGTGGCTGGTTACCTTTGTTCAGGTTTCATGCATTTGTCCTCCACAGTATCCTTGGGTGAATGCCCATGTGCTTCACTTTATCCCAGTATTCACTTTCTCTACTGGAACTCCTCACTCCTATTTCCTGCCTCAGCTATAGGCAATCAGCTGTTTACTGAAGGTGAAGAATCTATACAGTACACAAGACATTGTACCTACACATATCCTTTTGTGTTTGGATGGAAAGTTTTATAGATGTCTGTTGAACCATTTGATTCATGGGGTTATTTAGCTTCAAAATTTCTCTGTTTAGTTATTGTTCATATGATCTATTGGAAATACTGAGGTATTAAAGTCACTGACACTATGATAAAATAAATATGTGATTTTTAATTGCAGTGATGTTTGTGATGTTTCTTTTATGAACTCGGGTGCCCTTGTGTTTGATGCATAAAAGTTTAGAATTGCAATATCCTCTTGTTGGATTTTTTCTTTAATAAGTATGTTGTGTCCTTCCATATCTTTTCTGATTAGCTTTGGTTTGAATTCCATTTTGTCAGACATAATATAACTGCACTTGTTTGCTTCCTGGTTACATTTGCTTGGAATACCTTTTCCCCATCCTTTTACCCTGTGTTGATGTCTGTCCTTGAGGTGAGGTATATTTGTTAGATGCAGCAGAAAAATAAATCCTGTTGTTTTTTTTCTTTTATCCAAGCTATTGATCTATATCTTTATGTCTGTTTTATTAGAGAATTGAGATCATCCATATTGAGAATTATTAACAAGCAGTGTTTATTAATTCCTGTTATTTTGTTATTATTTCATGCCCTTATCCCAATTAATTGTTCTGAAATAGTTTATACTTTGTATCCTCTTGGGTTTAGTTAACTTTATCTTCAGACTGAAGGTTTTCTTCTAGTGCTCTGTATAGAGCTGGATTGACAAACATAAATTGCATAAATTTATTTTTAGCATGAAATGTTTTTCTTTCTCCTATGATTATGATTGATAGTTTTGCTGGGTATGGTAGTCTGGGATGGCATCTCTGATTTCTTAGTGGTTGTAAAATACTCTGTCTAGACCTGTCTGTCTTTCAGAGCCTTCATTGAAAAGCTGGATATTATTCTAATGGGCCTGCCTCTTATGTGCTTGTTGCTATATTCATAATAGCCAAAGATCAGAAACAGCCTAGATGTCCATTAATGGACTGATGAATGGATAGTGAAAATTTAGTACATGTACATAATGGAATACTATTCAGTTATTAAGAAAAATGAAATCATAGAATTTTCAGGTAAATAGATTGAGCTAGACACAGTCATACTGAGTGAGGTAAACCAGACCCCTGGAGACAAATATTTTATTTTCTCTTATACGTGGATAATACCTCTTAAGCTTTATATATGTGTGTTTGAATTTGTATAATCACAGAGGTTATGCAGCTGGTAAGGAATCATGGAGGAGGAGGAAATAAAGTATAGTGTTATAAAGAGATCAAGAGGAAAGTAGACTATGAGGATTAAGTGGGGAGGGGAAGGGAGTAGATAGGGTAAGGAAGAGAATATGGGGAAGGACATTTAACATTAAAGGCCACTTGAAAAGCTGTTTGAAGACCCAGCACTGTAGAAGCTTCTTAAAACATATAGGAAATGACAAGAATTGAAGTGGAGTCACCAGATAAGGGGGAGACAATGTTCCAGCAAGACATCTTATGCTAACAAACCAAAGCTTAAGTGCCAAGAGTGGGCTACACCTCGTTGAGTCATTAGGTAAAGGGTGTCCCATGGACCACTCCCTAAACATCTCAGACTACTGCCATGGCTATTAGCTACTCACCCCAACCTAGCAGTAAGGCTCTCTTGCTGAAGATGCAATATACTTATGTTATCAAATGTGGACAAACCGAGCTGATGGTCAATGGAAATCTCAATCCCCATTGACTAGCATTCACAGTGCTGGAAGATACGTTGCACAGCACCAGAGGAGTAAGGTAGTCATCAGTTTCTACCAGCTATGAATTTTGTGACCTGCAAGACATAGTGGTGTGCTAGTGGCACAGATGTCACAGGAGTAATCAATCCCTTTTTGATAGCTGTAAGACCTACTCCATGAGATGGAATTCATACATGACACTGATAAAATTGCCAAGAACCTGAGACAATGCAATTCATAGAACTACGGGAAACCTACTACTATTATTGTGCTAAATGAACGTAGCAATGAAATGACTCCTGCTGACGTAGCACTGTACTCATAGAGTACAGCATCACTTAGTCCTCTTCAGATAAGCTTCTTTTTGCAGTGGATGGTCCTTAACAGAGAGACTCATGATTGGACAATGTGCAGATAATGAGAAACTTTGGACTCAGCCCTAAATGGGATGTCTTTATCAACCCCTTCTCCTCCAAGTTGGGTGATTGTAAGAGCCAGAGGTAGAAGATGACTCTGAGGAAACAAAGTCTTCCAGACACAACAGGACTGGTGCACATCATATGAAGTTACTAAGACTGTACCAGCACACACAAGAACCTAGACAGGTTCAAACCAGACAAGACCACAGCACTGAGAGAGGAAGTGGCAAGAGCTACCACCTTAACCAAGAAGCTATTTGCAATTTACACCTTCTGGAAGAGGGAAAATCAGTTTTCTTCCTATTCCCAAGAGTAGCTGGCCAACAAAAACTGACTCTATGGTTGTGTGTGTGTGTGTGTTTTGTGTGTATGTGCTTTTGTTTTGCTTTGATATTTTTTGCTTTATTGATTTTCTTTTTTTTTTAAAGTTTGCTTGTATACTTTGATTTTTTGTTTTTATTGTTTTTCCAGTTTTCTTTTTTTTTGAGAGAAAAAAAGGAAGAGAGACAACATGAAGTTAGGTGAGAAGTTAGTTAGAGAGGATCTAGGAAGAGGCGGGGAATGTGAAAAAAATATAATAAAATAGTTTAAATAATTTTTTAAAAATCAGGTGTATGTATGGCATGAAGAGAACTTGCAGATGTTGTCTCTTACCTTTGACGTTCTCAGCATTATCTCTTACTGTAAACGTTTCAAATTTTGATGCAGCTAACTTCATCATTTTGTCTATGTATTCTTAGTATATTTTATCTCCTGTAACCAGATGTAAAGTAAATTAATTAATGAATGAATGAAAAGTATACAAGAGTCAGCTTGCATACTGGCACATGCACTCCCAGCATTGGGGAGACATGAAATTGTCTCAACCAAACCATAACCAAAAGAGTACTTCAGAGTGTCTAATACATTAGCTTAATTTATTATAAGCAAACAATAAATGTATTTGAAAAGTGCTTCCTTCTGTCCATCAGTGCCTCCCAAAAACCTTCTTCAGTGCCCCTTTCACTTCCTTGTTCCTTAAAGTATAGATGAGAGGGTTCAGCATTGGCGTCACCAAGTTATAGAAGAGAGTGAGGAATTTCCCTTGGTCCTGGGAAGAGCTATTTCCGGGCTGCATATACATGTAAATGATACTTCCGTAGAACAGGGAGACCACGGTGAGGTGGGAGCTGCAGGTGTTGAAGGCTTTCCGCCGCCCCGCAGCCGACTTGATCCTCAGCACAGCCGCGGCGATGTAGCCATAGGAGACAAGAATCAGCGTGAGGGGCAGCAGGACAATAAGGATGGCGAAGGTGAAGGCCAGCATCTCCACCGCGCGAGCGTCCACACAGGCCATCTTGATCAAAGCTGGCATTTCGCAAAGGAAATGATTAACTCTGCGACGGCCACATCTGGACAGGGTCATTGTTAGTGGTGACATGACGATGGCATTGATGAGTCCACTCCCCCAGGCCACACCCACCAGCCTCACACACAGCTGTGGGTGCATAATGACCATGTAGTGCAAAGGTTTGCAGACAGCGACGTAGCGGTCGTACGCCATGACGGCCAGGAGGATGCACTCTATACCCCCGACCGACAGGAAGGAGAAAAGTTGGACCACACAACCCGCATAGCTGATGGTTTTGTCTGGGCCCCAGAGGTTTACCAGCATTTGTGGGATGCAACTGGTACTGAAGCAGAGATCCAGAAATGAAAGATTTGCCAGAAAGAAGTACATCGGCGTGTGAAGCCGAGGGTCCAGTATACACACAAGGATAATGGTTGTATTCCCCAGCACAGCCACCGAATATAGAGTAAAATTCACTATGAAGAGTATCATCTCCAGGCGAGGGCGATCAGAGAAGCCTACTAAGATGAAACCGTACTCGGAGCTGTCATTGGACTTCTCCATTGCCTTTCTGACACATCATCGGATCTGTGCACCTGGTAGGAACCAAACGAGGAACAGTCAATCTCTATCTCCTGAGAACAAACAAACAACAATAAAACCACGGAGCACGAGGATCCAGACAGGAACATTTAGCCCCTGAGTCTAACCTTCCCATCGTTCCTGACAACTCTCCAGCAGGAAGTAAGGACTGTTCATCATTGATTCAAATTACTTCATGTTGGGAAATTTTGACCTAATCTTTCAATTTGAATGAATTAATTTTTTTATTTTTATTTTTAAAGGCAGGGTCTCATGTAGCTCACGTTGGCCTCATACTTCCTATGTAGAGAATTGACATTGAACTCTTGGCCTTCCTGTCTTCACCTCCTGAGTACTGAGATTATAGGCAAGTACCACAATATCCAGCTATAACCTTTTTGTTAAAGAGAAAATTTCTCCCAATGATTCATAAGACAAAGTATTTTAACTTTAATATCGTATCCTTGTTTGTTAGATCTTTGTAAGCAGTTACCCCAAGTCAACTCATTTTTCTTTACACCCAGGCAGACAGTCCCCTTTCTTCCACTCTCCATTTAAAAGAACAAGCAGGTGTGTTCTGATTCCAGCCATTGTCTTCTACATGCCTTAAATGAAGACCTCTAAACACAGACCTTTAAAAAGATGACACCCAAGGCTAAATTATCAACCCAAGCTTTTGAAAAACACACAATAATCAACTCTCAGAAGCTATGCCCATCTTATTACTGTGGTGTAAACAGGCATTTGTTTTACAGTGTCTGTGTTATACTTTGTGGTATAATTACATCTGCTAAGTGTTTCAGACCTGCCAAATGATGTCTCTACCGTTCACTTTTTGGTGAGTAACAGCATCTTGGAAACCAAGTTGTTAAAGTGAGGGAATATAGTCTGTCCAGAAATGAAACAGCCACTTGTTTAAGTTTTGTCTTCTATTAGCCTTTTAGGAATATCACCACGATTGTAGAAGTGAGATGAAAAGCAAGGGAGAAAAACTGGGAGAATGTGAGAAATAAAATGCAATTTTAAAACACATTATTCTAATATGCCTTAAAAATAAAACAAAGAGAGCTTGATTCATAAATAACACAGTCAGGATAGTAAGAGACAGAGTCAGGCAAGAGTGAAGACATCTGCTGTCACAGAAGGAAACACGGCTCACGAGAGCCTGTTAGCTTTTAGGTAACCAGAAAGAATGGCGCAGCGAGGAATCCTCTGTGGACACCACAGCATACCCACACTGCTGTCTAAGCGTGAGTGCTCCCCACCACCAATCAGTAAACCAGGAACAAGATAGTAGCAGAACTTGATGGCTATTTGTTGGACATTTTGATTTTTTTAAATAACACATATCTTTGGAGAAGACTTCTAAAATTGATGGTATTATCATAAATTATTTTTTTTCCACAGATAAATATACCAAAGTAAAAACCAAAAACAACATCCCCATTCTTTAGTCCTTTAGGCTCACCTGTTTTCAGCTTCCCCCAACTATTCAGGAATAAAACAAATTAATGTTTTTTTTTCTTATAGCTTATCTTGTTATCTAGGATTTTTGTGCCTATTTGTCCATTTCCTTTAGGTAGAAAGTAATATGATTATGAAGTTAAAGCACTCTAGCAGTAGTTGCAAAGGTCTTAACTTGTCAAATGACAGACTGAAAATCAAGTCCCTAGGTCTTCTGTGCATCATGTTCTAGTCTCTTTTGAAGATGTGTAAAGGCCATTTGTTTCTTTTTCTTACAGTCTGACTAAGTGATAAGACAAATGACATAGCCCTTCATCAGAGAAAAGGTACAACGAGGCAATCACTCAGGCTAGTTAAGTCATGGAGTAAAGAGGCAAGTACAAGAGAGCAGCAGTAACCTTTGTCCTCTGGCTAGGTGCCATTTGGACCAAACACCCAGCCTTCCATGGGCCTTCTGGAGCTGTCAACCAAAGCCCTGCAGGAAAGACTTCCTGAACACCCCTGAAAGTAGGCAAGGTGGATGGGGATGCTCTTATAGCTCTGAGCAGGGAAAACAGAACCAATCTTTTAGCATGAAAGATGGTGCCTATAAGCCGGTGTAACCTGCTTTCTTGAAAACACCATGGGGGCCACTGACTCCTTTGGGTAATTAGCTGGAACTGCAAAGGAGAACAGAAGAGTGAATTCTTGTGGGGAAATGATGAAATAAGATCTGATGAGAGTCAAACAGTTTTGTTGTGGTTGTTATTGTTAATGTCCATTTGGGATCAGAGGTGCTCACCTCTCAAGACTTGACTACTCTTATGGTAAAACATTCTTGTTGACTGGTGGAGCAAAGCCATCATTAGCAACTAGGGATCTGGCATACCTCTAAAACCTTGCATTGGAATATTGAGATTATCCAGTGTTCTGAGGAAAGAATTTTAAATTCACATTTATTTCTAATTTAGTATGGTTTTCAAAAGGTAACCCAAGAGTAGGCTCTTTCCATTGTTCCTGAATGTCTTAGTTTTAGATCTGTTTAGATTGGCACAGTTACCCAAATGCAACAAATGAAAAAGGAATATAGATGATTTGCTTAATTGAAATTCTATCTACATTTAAAGATTTGTTATTTAGATGATGATGATTTGTGTGTGGGTGGGGGGGGCAGGTGGCCCCATGAGGCCGGAAGAGGATGTTGCTGGATCCTATGGAAAGGCAGTTATATCTGTTTGCAAGCTGCTGAATGTGGGTGCTGGAAACTGAACTCTGGTCCCTTGGAAGAGCAACAAACATTCTTTTTTTTTAATTAATTTTTTATTTTTTATATTAATTACAGTTTATATACTTTGTATCCCAGCCGTAGCCCCCTCCCTCATTCCCTCCCAATCACACCTCCCTCCCTCATCTCCTCTCATGCCCCTCTCTAAGTCCACTGATAGGGAGGTCCTCCTCCCCTTCCATCTGACCCTAGCTTATCAGGTTGCATCAAGACTGGCTGCAATGTCCTCCTCTGTGGCCTGGCAAGGATGCTCCTCCCTCAGGGGGAGAGGGGGAGTGTCAAAGAGCCAGCCACTGAGTTCATGTCAGAGACAGTCCCTGTTCCCCTTACTAGGGAACCCACTTAGATACTGAGCTGCCATGGACTACATCTGAGCAGGGGTTCGAGGTTATATCCAAACATGGTCCTTGGTTGGAGAATCAGTCTCAGAAAAGACCCCTGTGCCCAGATATATTTGGTTCTTGTGGAGCTCCTGTCCTCTCCAGGTCTTACTAACTCCCCCTTCTTTCATATGATTCCCTGCACTCTGCCGAAGGTTTCTCTTTATGAGTCTCAGCATCTACTTTGATACACTGCTAGGTAGAGTCTTTCAGAGGCCCTCTATGGTAGGCTCCTGTCCTGTTTCTTGTTTTCTCCTACTTCCAATGTCCATCCTATTTGTCTTTCTAAGTGAGGATTGATCATTTTACCTGGGGACTCCTTCTTGTTTAGCTTCTTTAGGTGTACAGATTTTAGTATGTTTATCCTATCTTATAGGTCTAGTATCCACTTATAAGTGAGTATATATTGGGTGTGTCTTTCTGCTTCTGGGATAACTCACTCAGGATGATCTTTTCTAGATCCCACCATTTGCCTGCAAATTTCATAATTTCCTTGTTTTTAATTGTTGAGTAGTATTCCATTGTGTAAGCAAACATTCTTAAACTGCTGAATCATTTCTCTAGATCTTTAATTTACATAAAAAAAAACTTATTCACCCTTTGGAGGCAAAACATTGATTACTCCTTGAAGGAGGTAAAATTGTCTTTTTGAAGTCATTCAGAATAGCTGTGTCAAGTGAATCCTTGAGGTTGGCACATAGCCTAACAGTGAACAGGATGCATCCTCACTGATACACAATGTTAGTGTTTGCTGGTTTCTTTTAAGCTGATGCTATCTGAAACTCAGGACAGGACCAGCAACCTCATTTCAGAAGTAGAATATGTTTACAAATCATCCGTTGTTAAAATATTATGGTTGTTGAAAAATATATAAGAATCAAGTATGTTTGCCAGTGAGCAAATTGCAATAGCTTAAAAAATTCTGGTAAGTCCCAATAGTTTTTGAAAACATTAAAAATTATTACAACAAACATGTATAACAGAAAATATTTTTAATAATCAAGGAATTTTTCTAATTTCTTCCTTCCTTCCCTCCCTCCCTCCCTCCCTCCATCTCTTCCTCCCTCTCTCTCTCCTTCGCTCCCTCATTCCATCCTTCCTTCCTTCGTTCTCAGAAGCGTACCTGCCTGGGTTTGATTCTAGCACAGTATAAACAGGTGTGGTGAGCACACCAGTCCGAAGCACTCAGGAAGTGGAGGCAGGGGAATCAGAAGTTCAAGGTCACTCTTAGCTACAAAGGTCAGCCTGGGCTACATTAAACTCCATTTCAACACAAGGCAAAGGCAAGACCAAAGAAAAACTGCCTTGGTTTCCATAAATATGTTAAGTTAACTGGAGTTGGAAAAAAGTGGGTTTCGAAATTACATTTATTTATGGTTGTGAGCCTAGCCTTTAATGGCTGAGCCATAATAGCGGAGAACTCCCTTTTTCAGTGGACATGGGGAAGAGGTTTGGGGGAAGAGGGAGGGAAGGTGGAATGGGAGGAGTTGAGGGAGGGAGCTTCAATATAATTAATAAATTGTGAAGAAAAATAAAATATTAGTTATATAAAAATTACATTTATTATTATTATTTGTGTGTGTGTATGTATATGTCAGAGGACAACATGGAGGCATCACTTCTCATCTTCTACAACTTAGTTCCCAGAGCTTGAATTCAAATCATCAGGCTTGACGGCAAATATCTTCACCCTCTGAGCCATCTGGCCACCCCCAAGAAATGGATTTCTAATTTCTAGCTAACATTTTTCTATTAAAAAATGCTAGTATATTGCCACACAAGCATGTAATATATAATCATTACTTGATATTATTTCAATCCTTAAAAATAAATAAAAATTTGAAAATAAATACAAATAATTTAGCTTAGAGTTTAGATTTGATTCTGAACTCATCATATCTTTGCGTGTTGTTCCTAAAGCCAAGGAGCTATTTCAATTGGTTCAGTCATGTTCACTAGATACCATGATTCTATGTTTGAGCAGGAGACAGGCTTATATAGAGTCAGAGTTGTGATTCACAGAAGCACACCCCATACTGAAAGGGATAGCTCAATTATCTCAGAGCACCTAGGAACTTCATAGTGCTGCTGTTTTCACAGATTGTCAGGTGGAGAAAAAGTCAAAGAAAAAGTCAAATCAGAAAAATTGTGGAGCTGAGACTCATCAGCTTTCCATAAAAACAAACAGAAAAAAACACACACACAGATTCTGTTAGGTCTATACAAAGCTTTACTTTTATAGGCTCAAGTGTAGTTCATAAATACAGCACTCTCAACTATTTTTTATACAAGCCACTTGCTTATCAATGAAGTGGCTTAAGATTCCTCTTGTCATTTGTCAAAGCAATGATGTGGACAAATTTGGAAGAAGATATAACAATGCATTGTTTTCTACTTTAAATAACATATAGGTGTTTTTAAATTTTATTTATTTTTTATTTTTTTATAAACCAAACCAAACCAAACCAAGAATCTTTATTTATAGATAAAGTCATATATGTGATCATTAAAAGAATATAAAAAAATTACAAAAATATTTATGATCTTTGAATGTTAAACTCATAAAAAGAAATTGCTGTAATCTTTGTAAATCATATTTAAGCCTCACTGAAGACAGAGTTCTAACTTGTGTTAATCGCTATTTTTACCCTCCTGGAATATTTCCTTTCTTGTAAGTCTTTACATCAAAAAAAAAAAAAAAAAAAAAAAAAAAAAGATGCGAGAGATGGTAATGATGGAACCCATAACCTACATTTCTAACAGAGAAAACCAGGCACACCAAGCAGACACCCTCATTAGCATATCACTGCTGCAACTCTGGGAGTATTTATGCTGCTCGGTTCTTGGAAGGAGTCAGGGAAGGTTAGAATAACAACCGTTCTCTCCATCTGGCTTCTCTGAACTTAGTAGAGGATGGGTATGTATGTTTCTGAAGACATGTGAAATGGCCCCACTAATTCTGAACCTGATCCAGTTACTTTGTCTGAGAAAAAGCATCAGTGTCATTATGCAATGATGCTATGTATACTTAGGCAAAAATGCAAGAGAGCATTTAAGCACTGGGTAGAGTAGCTATTTGGCCTATAGTACCAGGCTTTGCAGTTCCTCAACATCTTCTGCAGTATATAGTGATCAAAGATTTTGTGTTATATGTAAACAAAACACAATATATGTGTGTGTGGATACTTATACTGTTTATATACTTCAAAATATACGCATATATACATTATGCATATATGCAATATGCTGCAAGTATGTAACATATGTGTGTACATGCATATAAATTCACATATGCATTATATATTAAAATCTACATGTATACTGTACTAACTGTACATATAGTATACTTAGTATTTTTATTTTAATGTATTTATTTGTATTTCACATAAAAACAAAAGAAAATCATAATCTTATTCATGTTCCAACTGGTAGTTTGTTTTCCTCTTTCTCTCTTTCTCTATATATATGTGTTTGTGTGTTCAAGCATGCTTGCATGCAGGTGTTCCTTGTTCTGGCACATAAGAACATAATAAATATTAGAAAAGTAAACTGAAGTCATTGTTAACTCCCCATGCTGACAGTTTATTTTTTATTATTTAAAATTTATTTATTTTTATTTTAAAATTTTATTTATTTTTTTATTAATTACAGTTTATTCACTTTGTATCCCAGCTGTAGCCCCCTCCCTCATCTCCTCTTAATATCACCCTCCATCCCTCCTTCATGTTCTCCCATGCCCCTCCCCAAGTCCACTGATAGGGGAGGTCCTCCTCCCTTTCCATCTGACCCTAGCTTATCAGGTCTTATCAGGACTGACTGCATTGTCTTTCTCTGTGGCCTGGTAAGGCTGCTCCCTGCTCAGGGGGGAGGTGATCAAAGAGCAGGCACTGAGTTCATGTCAGAGACAGTCCCTGTTCCCCTTACTAGGAAACCCACTTGGATACTGAGTGGCCATGAGCTACATCTGTGCATGGGTTCTAGGTTATCTCCATGCCATGTGATAGTTTAAATCAAAGTTAAGCCTCTACCAATTGAAAGGCTGGGAAAATGGCTTATCAGGTAAGAATGCCAGTTACAAAGCAGGGAACCCGAGTTCAAACCCCCAGCAATGAGGTTAAAGACTCGGGCATGAGCACACACAGATTTCTACAATGCTCTTGGGATAAGAACAGGAGGTTTTGGGGGTCATGCTGAGCCTGTTCAGCCCCAGGTTCAGCGAGAGATCCTGGTGCAAGGGAATAAGCTGGGGAATAATAAAAAAGACTCCCAGCATCCTCCTCTGGCCTCCAAATAAATAGAAATGAGAGAAGTTCATTTTTGTTGTTGTTTGTTATTTTTTTTTATTATCACAAAATTAACAAATCCAAATCCAAGTCACTGTGAAGAAAAACCCAGGGATCTAAGTCATTTGTTTTCCCTTTTTCTCTAAGTGAAAAGAAAGTATAGTCACCCTGTAATCACACTGAATTGTGGGCTTATTTATTGGTAGATATGCTCTGAAGTGGGCAAAAGGGAAGTTAGAAAAGCAAAGAACGGGAAATGTTTGTGATGGAGTAAGCTTTTCTCAGATCCTCTCCACTTCTACAGAACAGAAACCCAGTTTCATTTACTCATGTGTTTTCCTCTAAGCATCTCGGAAACCTTCAGGGACCCTAGGTGCTGAAGTCGATGGGTAATATTTAAAATGAGAGCAGGAGGGGTGGGAGAGAGTGATTTTCAACTTCTGCAGTTCTTTATAGAAGTTGCAAAGAATGAGCCCTGGGGGATCTTGTTAGGAGGATCGTTAGAGCAGGTAGCGACAATTTTGTTTCCCTGAGTCCACAGGGATCTAGCTCCTGGAAGAGTGAAACTTGTTAGCACATTCTTTCCTAATGCGTGCAACTATTAAAAAGTTTCAGAAGAGTTTCATGATAATTCACAAAGTGAAGCTGTCTCCAGGGTCATCTTAGGAGAAGCAGGCAATTATTCAGAGAACTCAAGTGAGTTGGCTCCTGTCAGCATTTTCCCTTCAGTTACCTCTCCACTGCTCAGCAGCCCTGGAGACTTCCTTAGGAGCAGCTGTGGCACTAAAGCACAAACATAACCGGAATAAACACTTCCTCTCTTGCAGGGGGAATTTCATTACTTACTGTAAGTACCTAAGAGAGCTATTCTCATAGTGACCTTACTTCTTCTATATTTCCCTTCAGAAATAATTCCCTTTGAAAACTTGAAATGTAGTATTACCCTGTGCATGCAGTAATTGTTCATCCACCACATTTTCAGTGAAAAACACTTGGTCCGTATATGCTATTTATCTACCCTTAAAGATGTCAGAGTCCAAAGGAAGGTAAAAATTAAGATGTTACAACGTTGTGTCAAAATGAATATCCTGCTCCCAATAGACAAAAAGATAAACTTATGCTATCGAGTTTGTTAACTACTTATTGTTTTTCCGCTTTGATGTTTTCACACTCTATTAATAGCGTTTACTGATGCATTTCTAATGTTCATCAAAATGTTAACACCCAGTAATTCCTCAAAAATTGCTGATTCCATTATTATAAAAAGTGATTTAAAAGTAATAACATATATATATGTGATTGATTTCATTTTATTTTGTAAAAGTTTGGATAATTTTTTTTTTATTATAGCAGATAATATAGCTCAGTCCCCTGAGCTAACTCCCTGGATGAAGTAGATTTTAAGGCAACTATTACAGCACCAGCTTGACATTGTCACCATATGGTAATGATCTATATCTTATGTTTTCTTTATGTATCTCCATTGCTCATAAGCAAATATTTTTCAGTTTACTTTGGCTGTTATGTGACTGTAGCTTTGTAAGTGAACATATACATATAGGTGAAGATGTATGTCATATAGTAAAAAGAAGACTCACATTTAGTAATGTTTCATGATCACAGAAGAACATATAGCCAAGAAAAATACAGAAGGTTGGGTATGATGCTACACATCCATAATCCTAGTCCATGGAAGACTATTGGTATAACTGTTGATGTAACGTTCTTGTGGAGTGTATTCAATTTACCCTTGTTCATTCAAATGCTGATTTCTCTACCGCACTATCTGGTTTCAATCCATTGCATTGTGGTGTTTATTCTAAGCATCCCCTGTCTCATGGTTGTATAAACATGCCACCATTTGTTTTCTGTAATTGTCAATTAAACAACCAGCCAGTGTTGTGCAATGGAGAGAATAGGGTGGGACATCCTGGTCCGGAGGGGAGGAGAAGGAAGCGAGTGGGAAGAGTTGGAAGCGCAGAGATCAGTATGAGGGGACTTGAAACCACAAGGAGAGATGAATCAGACCTAACATATAACTAAAAGCAAGTATAATGGATGAAATCTGAATGGGGGTGCAACTATGTGGGCTTGGAGGTTTTGGATGGGGTAATTATTGCCCAGCGTTGTGCTCTAGGTTAATTAAGTAAATCCTAGTCCCTGTGGGGTGAACTGGTTATACAGCTGGTTTAGAAATAACTACTGTTTAACTAAAAGATACACCAATATTAAATATTAATCACCAACAACAGAAGATAGAGCAAGAGGACTAGGACTTAAAGGTCAGCTTTCCCTACATGTTGAATTTGAGGCCAGTTTAAACTACATAAGACCTCAGTGATATATAGCTTTGGTTGTCAACTTGACAGGATCTAGAATTATTTTAGAGACAAGCCATTTGTCTCTTAAATAGGAATTTATCTAGAGTTGGTTAAGTAATGTGAGAAGACTCATCTTAAATGTAGGTCGTACCATCCTTGTGTGCTGTGGTCCTGGACTGAATGAAAAGGAAGAAAGGAGCCAAGTACAAACATTCATTGTTCTCTGCTCCTTAGTTGTGGACACAAATGGCTGCTCCTGCAACCATGACTTCCTCCCACCATGGAGGAAATAATTTCCTTTGTCAGGTATTTATCACAGAAACAGGGAAAGTAGCTAAGCTACCCTGTGCCAAGATAGAAAAAAGTAGAGAATATGGATAACAACTTCATAATAGCAGAAATTTTAACACACTTAGAAGAATATACGCATCAGACTCTATTGACTACCATCAACAGTCCATATAAAGAAATACACTACACAGCACATAAACTGAGTTGAGATGAATGACTGTCACATGACAATCAGTGAAAAGTGGGGAAATTTTTGTATTGGTAGCATGAAACATTGCAATGGAGCTGTGGGAGTTTGCGGATAGGGCAAGTTACTGATGAGGTTTGAGCTGGAGAACACCATAAAAATTGATGTTGCAGTCTTAAGGCTTGTGAGGAGAGGAAGTCTAGCAGTTAAGAGACAGCCTGGGTCTTTACCTGTGGTAATAGATCAGAGTCAGAGGTAGAAAACAATAAAAATTTAATAAACGTAGATATTGAGGAGAAAAGTGTCATGAGATTATACATTTGATGCCAACAGTTAGAATACTGGCCCACAGAAGATGCCTGTGTTATTAAGCCAGGCCTGTTTACAGTGATGCCACGTATTCAACCACAAAGTAAGGAATTAACAAAGGAAAAAGGGATTTTTTTTCATGCTATAGACAAATGAGGAGACAAGACAGCAAGTCTCAAATCAGCCCTGTTGAAGACAGAGTTTAGGGACGTTTATGGGTTGAAGTGGATTACCTAAAGCCTGACGAAATGAGTAGAAGTATGACAAAAGCAAAGTAAGTCAGTAGCCCAGGCACACTCAGTCAATCCTCAGGAATCTTTATGAGTTGCCTGTTGAAAAGATGATGGTCTTAGTATGCTGCCAGGACAGGGTTTTGACCTTATAGAATCAAGAGTTCACCCATCAGGTATTGTTTTTCCTGCTAATTAGGGTCGATTCTTGCTGATAGTATACAAGACAGCACTTACTGGCTGCTGTGGAACAAATCACCCTAAAGTTTAGCAGCTTAAAACAAACTGCATGCATTATTTCATAGTTTCTTTAAGGTGGGGCATCTGGGCACTGACCTGCAGTGTTCCTTTGGCTCAGAGTCTCTTACAAGGCTACAATCAAGGGTTTGTTTTCTTAACACTAACTGAGCTTCCAAGCCCACTAGCTGCCCCATGTCAGGCTCCAGAAGACTTGCTGTAAGCTGATCCATTACAGCATGTATCCAGAACTCTTCTACGACACAGCACCTGGATTTCTCCATAGCGGATGATTCATGAGTGAACATTCAATAAGAAATTCAGTCTGTTTGGAAGGTAACACCTATTTTATTTATTGGAATGATGGGAGCCTCTGGTCTGCTTTGATATTTAGATCTCAGCAGAAAGACTGCTTTCATCCTGGCCTTCACTGGAATCAGTGATAAATTTCCAAATCTATCTCCTTTTGTTTGAGACAGCAGGTGGGATATCCTGTCAAAGTCACACCCTTTGCTTGACTTCCTTGTGAATTTACTCATCATGCTGAGGTGCTTTTGTTCTGGTTTAAAAGGAGTCTGGAGTAAAGCAAGGCGTCTAGCTTCCATTAGTGCCTCTCAGAAAGGTTCCATGTGTTGTGTGTTGGTTTATTAATTTCAATCCTCAGTCCCGACTCAAGAACTGTTTGCCTCTGCCAGTGGGCTCCGGCACTGGAAATAAGTCAGTAAGCTGACCTCATATTCAAAGGACAATTACACAGGGAGTGATAACCAAGAATATGTGTCATATCAGAGAATGCCTGTCACATGCAGTGGCTTTTCTTCTCACCTGCTGATTCTGGCCACAAGAAATCTCAGAAGCCTGGCAGCAGTCACAGCTTATACTTTCATTAAGACACCTTTTCTTTTCTTTTCTTTTCTTTTCTTTTCTTTTCTTTTCTTTTCTTTTCTTTTCTTTTCTTTTCTTTTCTTTTCTTTTCTTTTCTCTTCTCTTCTCTTCTCTTCTCTTCTCTTCTCTTCTCTTCTCTTCTCTTCTCTTCTCTTCTCTTCTCTTCTCTCCTCTCCTCTCCTCTCCTCTCCTCTCCTCTCCTCTCCTCTCCTCTCCTCTCCTCTCCTCTCCTCTCCTCTCCTCTCCTCTCCTCTCCTCTCCTTCTTTAATTTTTTTTTCCAGGCAGGGTTTTTCTGCATAGCCTTTGCTGTCCTGGACTCACTTTGTAGACCAGTTTGGCCTCGAAGAGATTGGCCTGTAGGTAGTCATGTGGGGCATGACTGGTGTGAATTGGCCCAGCCCACTGAACGCTCTGCTACCTATGAGCCTGTGGTACTACTGGATGGTGTGAGAAAACAGATTGAACAAGCTATAAGGATCAAGCCAGTAAGCAGCATCTCTCCATGGATTCTGTTTTGGTTTTTGTTTGCAGGTTTCTGTCTTTAGTACCTGTACTGAATTCCCTTCATGGTGGACTACAACTGCAAGCTGAAATAAGCCCTTTGCTTCCCAAGGAAAGGTCATGTTTTTTTAGCAAAACAATAGAAATCACAACTAAGACACTTTGCAATAGCATGCCATAGACACAACAAATCAATGTGATGCTTGTTCTGTAGGAATTTTGACAACCCAGATACATTAATGTAGCACTAAGATAAATGAACATATTGTTTCTCAAAAAAACCAAGCTGTTTCAGGACTACAGATTTTAGTGTGATTATCCTATATTATATGTCTAATATCCACCTATAAGTATGTCTTTCTGTTTCTGAGATACCTCACTGAAGATGATCTTTTTTCTTCCCACCATTTGCCTGCAAATTTCATGCCTTCCTTGTTTTTAATAGCTGAGTAGTATCCCATTGTGTAAATGTACCACAATTTCTGTATCCATTCCTCAACTGAGGGACATCTAAGTTGTTTCCAGATTCTGGCTATTACAAATAGAGCTGCTACAAACATGGCTGAGCAAATGTCCTTGTTCTGTACTTGAGACTCTTTTGGATATATGCCTAGGGGTGGTATAGCTGGATCTTGAGGTAGCACTATTCCTAATTGTCTGAGCACCAGATTAATTTCCAAAGTGGTTGTACAAGTTTACATTCCCACCAGCAATGGAGGAGGGTTTCCCTTTCTCCACATCCTCTCCAGCATGTCTTGTTACTTGAGTTTTTGATCTTAGCCATTCTGATGGGTGTTAGGTGAAATCTCTGGGGTGTTTTAATTTGCATCTCCCTGATGACTAATTATGTTGAACATTTCTTTAAGTGTTTCTCTGCCATTCGGTAATCCTCTATTGAGAATTCTCTGTTTAAGAGTAGGGAAGATGTTCAATCCTCATTCAGAAGAGCAAATGTGATGGACATCAGAAGCAGGAGAAGACAGGGAACAGGACAGGAGCCTACCACAGAGGGCCTCTGAAAGGCTCTACTGATAGAGTTATCGAAGCAGAGGCTGAGACTCATAACCAAACTTGGGCAGAGTGCATGGAATTTTATGAAAGAAGTGGGAGATAGAAAGACCTGGAGGGGACAGGAGTTCCAAAAGGAGACCAACAGAGCCAAAAACAAAAACAAACAAAGAAAACAAACCAACAAACAAACAAACAAAAAATTGAGCCCTGGGGGGCCTGCTGAGACTGATACCACAACCAAGGACCATGCATGGAGAGGACCTAAATCCCCTGTTCAGATGTAGCCATAGACTCAGTCTTCAAGTGGGTTCCCTAGTAAGGGGATCAGGGGCTGTCTTTGGCATGAATTCAGTGGCAGGCTCTCTGATCACCTCCCCCTGGGGAGAGCAGCCTTGCCAGGCCATAGAGGAAGACAATGTAGTCAGCCCTAATGAGACCTGATAGGCTAGGGTCAGATAGAAGGGAAGGAGGACCTCCCCTATCAGTGGACTAGGGGAGGGGCATAGGAGGAAAAGAGGGATAGAAGGATGAAATTGTGAGGAGATGAAGGAGGAGGCCACAGCCAGAATACAAAGTAAATAAATTGTAATAAATAATTAATAAACAATTTAAAAAACCCAAGCTGTTATTATGGAAAAGTATAGATGCTTAATGAAAGCTGAATATTCTACAATCTTTTACTCTCTCTATCTTGGCCAGATATGGGTCTCTGTATTAGTCACCATCCACTGCCAATAGAAGCTTCCCTGATGAGCATTGAGAGATGCATTAATCTGTAGATATGACAAGTCACCAGGAGTCAGATTGATAATAGTAATAGATTTTCTTCTCCTCAAGTCTTACAACCTCTCTAGGCACAATAATAGTGTCAAGTATGGGTTTTATAATGTGGAGTGGTATCTAAATTCAATCAAAAACTAGTTGGCTTATTGCAATGATGTTTGTGCTGTGATTGCACCAGTATGTATGTATTGCCAGGACAGACATTGTTCTAGCTTTCAGGGTTCATGGCTGATGAATTTGGAAGCATACACAGTACCCTCAGCAACATGAAAGCTAACTAGTAAGGGTGAAGCTTCTTGGTCAATATTAACTTAATATATCTCCATACTACGTGACTCAAATATGTGGAGTCTTTAGTGACAGAGTAGCATTAAAGTGGTAAAACAGTAGCATTGTCAATAACATCATTCCCTCCTCAAACTCAAAGTTCATTGGGGAAGAGGAGTTGGAAAGACTGTAGGAGCCAGAGGAAGTGAGTGAATACAAGGAAATAATGCATTCTGGACACAACTGAGCAATTGTTCATATGAACCCGTAGAGGTTATGACATCATGTAAAAGCTCTATGTGAGCTCAAGCCAGAAAAATCTCAGCCCTGAAGGGGAGATGGACATAATGTCCTGCTCCTCCCAAGCAACTACTGGCAACTGATAGCTTTCTGGGAGAGGGAAAATCAATGTTCTCTAAGAGTTTTGCCACTGCTCTCTCCAGAGTTTCCCTTAGTCCTGCAGCTTGCCTGCCTAAGCCTCTCCTCCTAGCCCAATTCCATCTTCTTGGGACTTGACCTCCTTGTATGGATCCAGGTTCATCTCCCTTCATTTGTGACTCCTCACTGACCTGCATAACCCACTCTACCAGGGACGCCATTCTATCACAATTTCCTGGGAACCAGAACTGCTTACTGTCAGACTCCACAGTCACCACACTTGGCTGGGATTTAGGGACCCCACAGACACCATACATGGCTAGGACCCATGGGCAATAGTAACCATAGACTGGAACAACCACCCAAGAAAGATGAGAAGAGATATCTATACAAAGAAACAAATCAAACGTAACTCCATCTGCCTAGATTCCAGCACATTAACATCAACAAGACTATATGCCTCTTCCAGAAGCCAACAACTCTTTCTAAATAGGCCCTGAGAAAAGAAATTTAGCTGAAGTACAAACCAAAGATTTAAAAATAGCAATTATAAATATGTTCAAAGACCTTAGAGACGCTATGAATGTCGCCTTAATGGCGACCATGAAAACACAAACTGCTGAATGAAATAAAAACAACAAGTCAAGTAATCCAATTAAAAAATGGGGAACAGAGCTAAACAGAGAATTCTCTGTAGAGGATTGTAGAATGGCAGGAAAACACTTAAAGAAATGTTCAACGTCCTTAGCCGTCAGGGAGAGGAAAAGCAAAAGGACACTGAGATTTCACCTTACACCCATCAGAATGGCTAAGACCAAAAACTCAAGTGAGAACACATACTACAGAGGTTGTGGAGAAAGGGGAACCCTTCTCCATTGCTGGTGGAAATGCAAACTTGTACAACCACTTTGGAAATCAATCTGGCACTTTCTCAGACAATTAGGAATAGTGATTCCTCAAGATCCAGCTATACCACTCTTAGACATATATCCAAAAGAGTCTCAAGTACACAACAAGGACATTTTCTCAACCATGTTTGTAGCAGCTCTATTCATAATAGCCAGAACCTGGAAACAATCCAGATGTCCCTCAGTTGAGGAATGGATACAGAAATTGTGGTACATTTACACAATGGAATACTACTCAGCAATTAAAAATGAGGAAATCATGAAATTTGTAGGCAAATGGTGGGACCTAGAAACGATCATCCTGAGTGAGGTATCCCAAAAGCAGAAAGACACACATGGTATATACTCACTTATATAGACCTATAAGATAGAATAAATATACTGAAATCTATACACCTAAAGAAGATAAACAAGAAAGAAGACCTGGGGTAAGATGATCAATCCTCACTTAGAAAGACAAATGGAATGGACATTGGAGGTAGGAGAAAACAAGAAACAGGACAGGAGCCTACCACAGAGGGCCTTTGAAAGACTCTACCTAGCAGTGTATCAAAGCAGATATTAATACTTATAACCAAACCTTCGGCAGAGTGCAGGGAATCATACGAAAGAAGGGGGAGCTGGTAAGACCTGGAGAGTACAAGAGCTCCACAAGGACCAAATTTATCTGGGCACAGGGGTCTTTTTTGAGACTGTTTGTCTGACAAAGGACCATGTATGGATATTACCTAGAACCCCTGCTCGTATATAGCCCATGGTACCTCAGTATCCAAGTGGGTTCTCTAGTAAGGGGAACAGGGACTATTTCTGACATGAACTCAATGGCTGGCTCTTTGACCCACTATCCCCCTCCACCCCCGAGGGAGGAGCAGCTTTGCTAGGCCACAGAAGAGGACACTGCAGCCAGCCCTGAAGAGACCTGATAAGCTAGGGTCAGGTGGAAGGGGAGGAGGACCTCCCCTATCAGTGGACTTGGAAAGGGGCAGGGAGGAGATGAGGGCGGGATGGTGGGATTGGGAAGGAATGAGAGAGGAGGAGGCTATGGCTGGGATACAAAGTAAATAACCTATGATTAATATAAAGATAAAAATTATTATGAAAAAACAAATCTGAGACATAAAAGCAGAATTTAACAAAAAAAGGAAATTTTAAAGAAAATTAAAAATGAAGTAAAACTGAAAATGAAAAACTTAGAAACATTAGAGGTAAGCTAATTAGAGGTAAACACAAACATTAGAGGTAAGCTTCACCAACAGATTAGAAGACCCAGAAGACAGAATTTTATGTCTTAAAGATGAGGTAGACAAAATGGATACCTCAAACAAAATGTTAAATTAAAAAAACTTCCACATACAAAACATGCAGAAAAACTGAGACACTATGAAAAGAACAAATCTATGAGTAATAGGTACAGAGCAACGGTTCTCATCCTTCCTAATGTAGTAACCTTGTAATACAGTTCTTCATGTTGTGATGACTCCTGACATTAAATTATTTCGTTGCTACTTCATAACTGTAATTTTGCTACTTTTATTAGTCATAAAGTACATTTCTGATATGCAGTACATCTGATACTCAACCCCTGTGAAAGAGTTATTCAAACTCCAATGGGGTTGCAACCCACAGGTTGAGAAACACTAGTATAGATGCAGGAGAAGAAACTCTGGACAAAGGCATAGAATATATTTTTTAGCATAATCATAGAAAAATTTCCTAATCTAAAGAAAAAGATGCTTATCAAGGTACAAGGCACATATAGAACACCAAATAGGACCAGAAAAGAAACTCCCCACCATACATAATAGTCAAAATATTAAATGTGTAGAACAAAGAAAGTATATTTAAAGCTACAAAAGAAAACGGCCATGCACACCAGTAATCCCAGCATCAGGGAGGCAGAGGCAGGTGGATTCGAGTCCAGCCCAGTCTACAAAGTGAGTCCAGGACAGCCAAGGCTACAGAGAGTATCCTTGTCTTGAAAACAACAACAACAAAAATTGTTTACCTGATCTTGATTTAACTTTGGTAAATGAAATCTATCAAGAAAATTGTCCATTTCCTTTAGATTTTCCAATTTTGTGGAATATAGGCTTTTAAAGTGAGAGCTAATGATTCTTTAGTTTTCTTTAGGGTCTGTTGTTATATCCCCCTTTTCATTTCTGATTTTTTTTTAATATGGATACTGTGAACCTTTTAGAAGAGTGGGGGTGGAGGAATAGAATGACAGAGAGGGAACAGGAGTTCCACAAGAAGACCAACAATTCCAAATAATTTGGTTCAGAGGGGTTTGAAGAGACTGAAGAACCAACCAAGAACCATGCATGGACTAGACCTAGATCTTCCATATATATATATATCCAATGGGCAGCTTAGCCTTCATGTGGGTCCCCCAGAAACAGGATGGGGGGGTCATCCTTGACACTGTCTCTGTTGCATGCCTTTCTATCACTTCACCCTGGCATGACTGAGAACGAGGAAGTATACAGTCCTAATGAGATTGGATGTGCTCTGGCTGATTTGTGTGTGGGAGATGTCTCCTCTTTTCTGAGAGGCAGGGGAGGAGGATAGGGAGATGAGAGAGGGATGGAGGGAGGAGAGGGAAAAAGAGGAGAGAAGGGAGAGAGCTAAGATTGAGATGTAAGGTGAATAATTAACTAAATAAAAAAAAGAAAGAAAAATGTTAAAAAGGAGGTGGGAGGGGGAGAAAAGGACCAAGTCACATATAAAGTCAGGCCCATTAGAACACCTGATGTTTCAGTGAGGTCTCTGAAAGCCAAAGGGCCACAATGGATGTTGTATAAGCTCTAAGAGAACACAGCAAAACTACCAATCACAAGTAATGGAGAAATAAAAACATTTCATAATAAAAATAAATGTAAGCAATTTTTGTCTACCAATTCAGTTCCACAGAGGGAACTAGAGAAAATACTTCAATCTGAAAAAAAAGTTAACTATACCCAAGACACAAGGAAGAAATAATCCCAGAACAAGTAATAAAAGAGGAGAAAAACCCTACACTGCCACAACAAAATAATGGAAAATAATAAACAATTCTCATTAGCAACTGTCAGTATTAATTATCTCAGTTCCCCAATAAAAGACACAGACTATCATGTTGAATTAGAAAACATTATACATATTTCTGCTGCATCTAAGAAACACACCGCACCACCAAAGACAGACATCGCTTCAGGGTAAAAGAATGAAAACTGATGTTTCATGGGGAACCAGGAAGCAAGAACATATAGCTATTTTCATGTCTGACAAAATAGACTTCAAAGCAAAATTTATCAGAAGAGATTGGAAAGGACACTAAATACTCATACCATGAGAGTATCATAATTCTAAACACTTATGCACCAAAGTGCACATGGCCACCCAAATTCATAAAAGCAAACCTACTACAGCTTACATCACATATTGACCTTCACACACTGAGAGTGGGAGTCTTCAATACTCCATTCTCACATAGACTCTCACACATAGACAGGCGATCCAGGCTAACACTGAAGAGAAATGCTGGGATTAAATAATGTCATAACTCAAATAAACCCAACAGTTATCTACAGGATATTCCACCCAAGCACAATGGAATTATACTTTCTTTTCAGTAGCCCATGGGACTTTCTCCAAAACTGACCACTTGTTAGGACACAACAGCAATTAAAACTGAATAACCCCCTGCATCTTATCTGGCCATTATGGATGTAAGCTGGCTATCAACAGCAACAGAAATAAAAGAAAGTGTTTCTCATGGAACAAACTTATGGAAGCCGAATACCTTGCTATGGAATAAAAATTAGGTAAAGGCAGAGACAAAAATAAAATTAGCAAATGGGTCCTCATGAAACTAAAAGGATTGTGAACAGCAGAGTGGCAACCTATAGAATTGGGGAAAAACTTTAACAATTAAATACATTTTATAGACAGTATCTACAATACATGAAAAAATTGAGTATCAAGAAAATAAATATCCCTATTAAAATGGAATACAAATAGAGGGAAACACTTGTTTCTTGCTGTTGGAAGTGCAAAACTCACATATCCCCAATGGAAATTCGTGTGACTGTTCCTTAAAAGTTGTGAATAGATCTACCACAAAATCCATACATAGCAGTCTTGGGCATATATGCAAAAAATTCTACATCTTCATACAAATATACTTGTTCACCCGTGATCATTACTGTGCTATTGATAACATCCAGAGATTGGAAACAGCTTGGAAGTCTATCAACCGATGAATGGAAAACGAAAATGTGGTGCATTTATACAATGGAATATTACTCAGCAGTTGAGAAAAACAAAATTATGAAATGTGTAGGTAAATGGATAGAGCTAGAGGCAATCATTCTGAGTAAAGTAACCAAGACTCAAAAAGACACACTATATCATTTCTCTTGTAAGATATATAACATGTGGATATTAGCTTTTAAGGTTTAGATATGTGTGTTTCAATCTGAATAACCACAGAGGGTTTGTAGCTAGACAGAACCTGGGGGGAGAAGGAATCTTCCAAAAAGGGGGAGATGGAGTACAGTGTTATAACGAAATAAATGGGAAACAAGATAGGAAGATTAAATGGTGAGGCGATTAGAATGGGTAAGGAGGGAATATGGAGAGGGATGTTAACATTAAAGTCCTTTTAAAACACCACATAAAAACTTACTGCTGTAGAAGATTCCTAGAATATATACATGTATAAAAGAAAATTAAAAGTCATTATTTAGTGGGTAAGACAGTGCCCCAACTAGACATCTTATGCCAACTAGTAAAGCATTCAGTGTTAGAAATGGGCTACATCTTGTTGAGTCTTTGGCCAAAGGCTGATAGATGTCTGATAGATGCCCCTTAAAATCAGACTATAGCCAAGGCTATTGGTTACTATCCATAACCTGATGGTTAAGACCTTGTTGCTGAAGACACAACTTTCTCACGCTATCGAACATGGAGAAATAAAGCTGGCTCCCAACTAGAAGCTTGACCAATATGGACTGGTATTCATTGTTCAAAATGGCACATTGTATAATACTAGAAGAGAAAAATAGCCATCATTGTCACCCAGCTATAAAACATGTGATCAACAACAGAGACATACCCATAAGATATAGTGGTGCAATAGTGGCACAAATGTTATTGGAGTAACCAACAACTTTTTTTTTTTTCTCTCCATAATGTAAGATACACTCCATAAGATGAGCCCATACATGACACTGCTAAAGTGACCAGGAACCTGAGACTAACTAGGCTATGGACCTAAAGAAAAACCTACTACTATTCTGCAGAAGGAGCATAGCAATAAAATGACTCCTAATGATTTATTACTAAACCCATGGATCAATACATTCTCATCAGAGAATCCATTTTTACTTTTATTTTGAAGTAGATGGGAATTAACACAGAGACCCACAACTGGACAATGTACAGAGAGTGAGGACTTTGAAGTACTCAGTCCTAAATGGGATGAGTTTATTGAATCCTTCCTGTCAAATCTCAAGGACCTTTACAGAAGAGAAGGCAGAAAGGACAAGAAAATTAAAAGAGTCACTATTTAGTGGGGAAGACTATGCCCCAACCTGATATCCTATGCCAACAAGTAAAGCATTCAGTGTTAGAAATGGGTTACATCTTGTTGAGTCACTGGTTGTAAGGGCCAGAAGTGATGGGTGACAGACACACACACACACACACACACACACACACACCAAAGCAAAACCAGTGTTTTTCAAAAACAACAGGACTGATAATGAACAACAAAACAACAACAAATGAACAACAAAACAAACAAACAGACAAAAAACAATGTGCCAGGATATAGAAAATTTGCACAGGCTCAAACCAGACAAAATTCTTGCATTGAGAAAGGAAGTGGGCACAAGGTCCCACCTCTAGCTAAGAAGCATTTGTAACTGATACTTGCTAGGAAAGGGAAAATATACTTTCTCCAGAAGAGTGTCATTGGGCATGTCATCCATACTCTAGGACAGACTCCATTCCCTGAAGTAGTTAGCTAACACAAAATAAACTCACTTGGATCCATGCTTTATGTTTTGTTTGGATTTTTGTCTTACTGATTTTCTTTTTATAAGTTTTAAAATCAGTTTTAATTTTCATTTTTTCCTGTTTTTTTTTTTTTTGTTTCTTTTCTGTTTTAGAAACATGAAGTTGGGTGGGTAGGGAGATGTGAAGTATGGGGGGAGAGTTGTGGGAGAAGAAAAATGTGATCAAAATATATGAAAACATTTTGAAAATTGAAAAAGTAAAATCTATGAAAAAATTTAAAGTGTTGCCACTGATAAGTTGACCATGCCCCTTGCACTGGAAGGCAAACATTAATTAATGTATGGGCAGCAAATCTGGACTTGACAGATGAATTAAAAACTACACAAAGTTAGCTGTGGTTGGATCTGAAAGGAGTTGAGGGAGAGGATAACTACAGTCAAAACTCAACTCACTGTAGTAAAAGCTGGTAACGCATACTCATATATAAATACAAAACATATGTACATGTTATTTCCTAGATCAGTGGTTGCATATCTTACTTCCTAAGGTCTTGTTAATTTCACTCATCATCACTATGGTTAGCACAGAAGTTGTGCTTGGTATTGTCAATTGATCAACACTGCAGCAATCTATAGACATTCTGCAGGCTCTCTCCAAGTTCTGAAAGAGTCAGATTAGAGTGCTTAAGTGGAGTTAATAGAGATGAGTTCTGTGTACTGTATGTCTTTGATGATACTGAATTTTACTATTACCCCCTTAAGAAGCAAATTTGTCATAAAACCTATGATAGTGGAAAATGGCAGAACAGCAAATTCAAAGCAATATCTTAGACTTCCCGCTGTGATAGCCTCATCCCATATATCAAAGATCTAATGTGAGGGGCTGGAGAGATGGCCCTGAGGTTAAGAGCAAAGGATGTTCTTCCTAAACGGTCCTGAGTTCAAGTCCCAGCAGCTGCATGGCTGGTCATAATCATGATGAGATCTGGTGCCCTCTTCTGATCTACAGGTACACATGCAGGCAGATTACTATATAAACATAAATCTTTCTTTAAAATGACCTAATATGGGTATTACTCCAAATATCATAAACTCCAATTATGTACCTCAGACCTCAAGGAAATGACTCCTATGCCCCTTCAGAACATGATCAGACAGACTTCAGTCAGGGTACATTTATCTACCATGGGGAAGGCAGAGGCCAACTTGTGGGAGTTAGCCATGTCCTTCCCCTATATGGATCTTACAGATACCACTCAGGTCATGAGGCTTGGCAGCAAGAGACATCTCACCGGCCCAAGAACTGCATTTATTACCCTTCTCTCCAAGCCTGAATTCCAGTACAGGTGGCATAATGACATTTTGAGTCTCTTGCTATAAATGACAACACAGTCCTCAAATCTCAGAAACTTGAATCTATAAAAGAATGAGGTAAATATAATACACTAATACAGGCCACCCCCTAAAAATGATATCTAGTTTTGACCTTATTATATCATTACATTGTTTTCTCATGCATGGAAAAGAATCAACCTATAAATTAGTTTCTATCAGTTGAACAACTGCATGCCCTTGTATTCATTTCTGTAGCAGTAAATGAACGTATGTACACACATTTATATACTGATATATGCACATTTTGCAGAAACCTGATCTTTTCTCTATCTTTAAAAATACATTATAAATATAATATAATTTTAGGTGGTATTTAGATTTTATTGTATACACGAGTATAACATTTACCATTGTAACCATTTTAAAGTACATGCCAGTGTCACTGTATATTTAAAGTGTCATGTAACAACTTTTTAAAAAAACAACATCTTTCTCTGAAACTCATTATATCATGGGTATGTGGTGTGGTTCCTTGTCATTTTGATTTTCAATTAACTATAAAAAATTGTTTCATGTTTTGTTGCTATGTATATGAATGCTTTGGAGAGCTGCTTGCTCAGCTATTTTAGCCTTTTAAATTTTGGAATGTACTTTCATACAGATGACTTAGAAAGCTTTGGGCATAAGGTCTTTATGATATATATATATATATATATATATAATATGTAATATTTATCATGAATATTACAACATTTTTCCTAACCTATATTTTTTTCATCATTTCAAATTTATTTACGCTTTTCTTTTCTTTCTTTCTTTTTTTTTTTTTTTCAATGCAGTTTATTCAGGAACCTTGAACAATCCTCGGACCCTGGGGAAAGCCAGCCCATAGCTTAAATAGCCTCTGGGTAGCCAACCTCAGCGTGCCACGTGGGCAATGCAGATAGGTCCACATACATGGAAGCAAGCCAGATCCTCAGCCTTAGCCAAATGTGGAATTGTTCGTGACAGAGAGCACTCACCATCGGGAAGGTGGAAGGCGGAAACCAGCTCCATCTTTAAGGCATAGCATTCCGCAGCTCTCTACAGTTCCCCCTTTTTGTTTTAGACGCATCAGGCAAGAGTAGAGGTCTGATATCTGATATTAGAAATAAATTGGGACTTTGTACCGATGTTCATTTAGGTGTCATCCACCCAAAGAGCATCAGACCCGTCTGATACCTTTTTCTCAGAGGCGGGACCTGGGGCATCAACCCGTATGCAATCAGACATGCTCTTCTCTGGGTCCAAAGCAGCTGACCCTGAGTGCAGTGCTTAGCCTCGCATCCTGAGCATAACATTTTAGCTTTTTATGGTATCCAACCATGCTTGGGGAGAATGTCCTGCTTCAATGGCTGTAAAGGCCTGAATGATCATGGCTGCATCACACTGTTGTGAGACTCTAATCTTGCATATATACCACAGGCAAACCAAGGAGACCAACACCAGAAGGCCTGCTAACGCTCCCGTGCCCGCCCATTCCATGTTGATAATCCTGTGGCTAGTCCTGCATCCACTCTGGTAGAATTTACTGTGACAATGGCCACTCTCAGCTGCTCCATCGTAGTATCAAATTCTCCAGTCCAATTACCTAAAATATAGCTCGACAATTGTTTAGACAGATTTGCAGCACAGGAAAAATTCTCATGTTATATGCTAGCATATTTTCATTGACAGCCAAGTTGAGCGATTTGCCATAGGGTATCAATTTGCTCCTGCACGAGGTCGATCCTCTGATTGAACACCATCAAGCTTCCTTTTAGTTGAGCATTAATTCCTTTATGTACAACTAAGGCATGAGCTACATTGGCTAAATGATTATTCAGGGTCTGAGCAGTCTGCCCAGTATGACTCATGGCTAATGCCCCGGTGGTAGCTCCAACAGCCGCCAATGAGATGGTAGTAACAATGGTGGCTGTAGTTCCAAGATCCCTTTTCTGTCTGAAGAGAGTCATAGCGTGAGGGGCTTCAACGGGCACAGGCACCCAGTGAGGCATGCGAGTAACCAGGGCATACCTAAATTTACTAGCATTCCAGCATTGGGCAAAAAAGCAAGTATCATTACCACAATTACTTGGCTCTATCTGGCTAATAATGAATAAAAATGGGGGATATAGACAAACAGGTGTGGGCTTATAGGAAATATTATGAGAAGCCTTAACCTCCTCGTTGGAACATCCTGCGTCAGTTCTAGAATTAGCAGTGGTGGTGTCCGAGGTCTGAATAGGTTCAGGAGACCATTGCCCCCAGGGGCGAGACGTGCTTCATGCCAATTGACTAACTCCATGTTTTCCTCCACTTTTGAAAGTCATTTAAGGTTCTTAAATTATTTTTTTTTCCTTTTTTTAAAAATTTTTCATCAATTACACTTTATTCATTCTGCTTCCCCCCATAAGCCCCTCCCTCCTCCCCTCCCAACCTATATTTTTAGCAAAGTGTAAGTTCTTACTTTTGGTTATAACTACCAGTTTTCTTTCATACATTGTGATTTTCATGATGTATCTAAGAACTCATAACTAAAGACATAATGGCATAGTTTTAAAATGTTTTTCTCCTAGAATTTTTATTATCTTTATATTTAAATTTAGATCTATGGTTAATTTTGAATAGATAGCTTATATCTAGTTTCATATTCTTACAAGTAACTGACCAATTACTCTATCACTGATAATTGAAAGAAGTGGGAGATAGAAAGACCTGGAGGAGACAGGAGCTCCAAAAGGAGACTAACAGAGGCATAAAAACTGAGCCCTGGGGGCCCTGAAGAGACTGATCCCCAACCAAGAACAATGCATGGAGAGGACCTAAAACCCTGGCTCAGATGTAGCCATAGACTTAGTATCCAAGTGGGGTCCTTAATAAAAGGAGCAGGGACTTTCTCTGACATGAACTCAGTGGCAGGTGCTCTGATTACCTCCCCCTGGTGTGGGGGGTGGGCAACCTTGCCAGGCCACAGAAGAAGACAATGCAACCAGTCCTGATGAGACCTAATAGGCTAGGATCAAATAGAAGGGGAGGATGACCTCCCCTATCAGTGGACTGGAGGAGGGATATAAGGGGAGAAGATGAGAGAGGGTGGGGTTGGGAGGGGAAGAGGATACAAATTGAATAAATAGTAATAAATGATACTACTACTAATAATAAAAGAACAAAAGAAAAAAGTGATAATTCCTATATCAATCGTCAGTTGATTGTACATGTAAGAATGTATTCCTAACTCTTATTATGGCCTGTTGATATGTGGTTTATTATTTTCCCAACACCAGGCTGACTTGATTTTTGCAATGGTATATTAAGTAAATTGAGTAAGAAAGATGAACGCCCTAACTTTCTGCATTTTTCATATATTTAATATTATGTTTATTTTCATTTTTCTGTTTAATATTTAGAATTACACAGTTTCCAGCTCTGAGATATCTTACTGAGATTTGATTGCTGTTACAGGGAATCTACAAGTCAAGTTGGGAAGCTATGTTTTAGCAATATTGGGTCTTCCAAAAATTCATGAGTATGGATTATCTCAATGACACAACCAATCAAGGGAAGCCAATGAGCATTTATAGAGCTTTCCTCACAATATCAAACCACACATCCCTTTCAAGCATTAATGAACATTTACAAATATTTAGTCCAAGTAAGTTGGTTAAATCCAAATGCCATGCACTGGGTAGTTTAGAATGACAAAGTTTTTCTCTCACAGTCATAGAGGTTCAGAAGTTCAAGGTAGAATCACTATCTGATTTACAAATGATGTCTTTTTTGGGGTTGGAAAGTGGAATAGAGAATGTTTGTTTATGTGTGCTTGGTTTTTGTTGGGGATGATGAAGGTGTCTTAAAATTAGACTGTGTTGATATTGATTCTGTTCTGTGAGCATACTAAAATCATTGAAATAGTCATAGTAAATGAGCAAATTTTATTGTGTGCTAATTATATTTCAGAAAAGGCATTTTAAAAGAAAAGAAAAAGTCACATATTAAGAGAAAATAGCTATTTGATATGTTTGACAAGGGACTAACTGAACTAGATAAACCAAATTAACACAATCATACATAAAAAGTGAAATATTAAAAGAGACAACTAAGAAAGTCAGAATACTATATGAGTATGTTTTAAAAACATGTACACCATTAAGGGAGAAAATCTAAAAAAATGGAAATATTTTTAAGTCCATTCAAACCATGAAAGTTAAACCAAGATAAGATAAATGATTTAAAGAAACTTAGGAAAGCAAGGAGATTGAGATAATAATAAAAATGCCTCCTGATTAAAAAGATGTCAGGCCTATACGAATTCACAGCAGAACTGCAGAGGACTTCCAAAGGATGTCTGCAACCAACACTTCTTACAATCACTGAAAACAGGAAAAGATGGAGCACTTCCATCTACAAAACCAGTATTATTCTAAAACCACGACATGGTAAAGACCCCATGCAAAAACTACAAGCCAAGATACCTCATGAACCTAGATGCAGAAGTAATTAATCATAAAATTGCAACCCAAATTACAGGCATATATCAAAAACCCACCATCATCAAGTTAACTTTGTTCTTCAGGAATGGTTCAACATATGAAGGTCAACAAATATAATAAATACATCAAAGAACTTCAAGACAAAATTCAAATGACCATTTCAATAGATGCGAAAAATCCCTTTGGCAAAAGCCAATTTGCTTTCATAATAGAAGCCCTAGAAATATCAGGAGCAGAGGAAGCATGTGCAATGCAATCCAGGTTGCATACGACATCCACAGCCAACATCATCCTAAAGGAGAAACACTCTAAGAAATCTGACTAAGTTCAGGAAGAAGATAGGACTGTCCAGTATCCCTACTCCTTTTCCATATAGTGCTTGAAGGAGCTATGGAAGCAGCCAAAGGAGCTTTCTTCTGATGAACAGAGAGAGAAAGATGTTCCATCTCTTCTTACATTCAGCAAAGGGATTAGAATGTGATGTTTATAAGATGATTTAAAGAATTAGGTTCAGGGAGGCTGTTTTTTTTTTTTTTTCAGTGTTTTCAACAATAATCTAAACACAATTATCAATAAATGTTCACAGCCTTGGCTTGGATTTAAACCATTGCAGAGAATCATCCTAGAGTATAGTCAAAGGAAACCCTTTCTCCACCAGCACAATAGAAAGTGAAGAGGAGCCTGGGAGTGTTCTTTAGTGTATCTTTTCCATATTGCTTAGTTCTTGGTTAAGAAGAATCTCTTGATCAACCTTTTAAAGGCTTCCTTTACCTCTTTGTTCCTAAGGGTATAGATAAGGGGGTTCAGCATCGGAGCAATAATTCCGTAGAAGAGGGAAACCATCTTCCGTGGGTCCTTGGAGTGGGCTGAAGGTGGAAGTAGGTACATGGAGATAGCTGTGCCATAAAACAGCGATACTACTATTAGGTGGGACCCACAGGTCCCAAATGCTTTCTGTCGACCTTCAGCAGATTGGATTTTCAAGATTGCACGGGCAATAAAACCATATGATATAAGGATGAGAGTCATAGGTGTTAAATGGAAGACAATACTCCCAAAGAAGAGCTCAGCCTCATTTGGTGTTGTATCAACACAGGCTAACTTGAGCAGTGCGGGCACTTCACAGAGGAAGTGATCTATGACATAGTGACCACAGAGCGGCAACTGGAGAGTTAGGGTGGTCAGCCACACTGAGTTCCCAAAGCCAATGATCCAGGACACAGCTGCCAACTGCAGACAGAGCCTCTGGTGCATGATGACTGAGTAATGGAGAGGCCGACAGATGGCTACAAACCTGTCAAAGGACATGACCGGCAGCAGCACACACTCAGTGGCCCCCAAGGCCAGAAACATGAAGAGCTGGACCACACAGCCGCCATAACTGATTACTTTCCTAGTGCTGTGTAAATTTACCAGCATTTGTGGAACTGTGCATGTGATGTAACAAAGATCTATGGCTGATAGATTAGTCAAAAAGAAGTACATGGGAGTGTGGAGTTTGGGGTCCAAACGGGACAGCAGAATGATGTTGAGATTCCCAAAGATGGTCACTATGTAAGAAGTCAAGAAGACCACAAAGAGTGGAAACTCCAGCCATGGCTGATCTGAGAAACCCAAGAGAACAAACTCTCCTGTGATGCTCTCATTTGCCCAACTCATGATCAGTGTTTTAACTTATGGTTCCTGAAACATACAAATTCAGGAAGTCAGTTCACACATTTTGACTGTTGTATGTTTAACATTTATTGGCTTTTCCAGTTCTTCAAAACCAGATGTTTATTAACTCTTTAAATTACATATTCTTATTTTAATACCCTTTCAAAGATATTTACATAACTGGTGTTACTGTAACATAAGAAATTACACAGTTCAAAGCACCGTTGAAGCAGTTACCTAGGTATTTCTAAAGTTTCTGTGCCTGCACCCACCCCTCTCAACTGAAAGCTACAATTTAAAAAGCAAATTCCTGACTCAGATAAATTTGTAAGGTTTGTTCTTTGATTCTTTGCCATTGGTTAATTTTTCTTTGCAGTAATTCCCACAGAGCGACTAGTGGGAATATTCAGTCATAATCTCCATTACATTTTTTCACTATCAATATTACAACCTGCTGTTGTTAACCAGAGTTCAAGTTATACAACAGAGCTATACTAATAACAGAGCATGACACTGGCACTAAAAGCAGACATGTTGATCAATAAAATAGAGCCAAGGACCCACACCTAAACCCACACTCTTACAACCACCTAAGTTTTGACAAAGAGAACAACAGTGCATATTGGAGGAAATAGAACATATTCAACCAAAGATGTTAGCTAAACAGGATAGTTATATGTAGAATGAAACTTGATCTTTATCTCTCACCTGTACAAAACTTAACTCCAAATGGACCAAGAACTTCTATGACATACTGACCCTGAAAGAAGAGAAAGTAAGGGATAGCCTTGGACTCATTGGCATAGGAAAGGACTTTCTCAACAGGATCCTGATGGCACAGACATTACATGAACAATTAATAAATGTGACCTCCTGAAACTAAAATGTTTCTACACAGCAAAGGACACCATCATTGCAATGATGAAGCAGCCTGCAGAGTGGGAATTTATTTTACCAGGGTTACATCTGATAGGTTACTATCTAGATATACAAAGAAATAAAGAAACTAAAGAGTAAGAAAATAAAAATGGAAAAGCAAGGGAGAGATGAGGTAAAGAAGAACAGATGGATGGAAGAAGAAAGAAAGGATTGAAAGAAGGAAGGAAGGAGGAAAAATATTGCTGTTGGTAGGAATTCTGGTGTGGACTGTCTGGATAAAGAGAGATGTCACAACTAAGGATTTCCTGAGTTTCTCCAGTGCTGTAAAATACCCTCAAGCTTGTAGAACTGAGGTGACACTATGCTGCAGTTTCTGCAAAGACCTCCAGCTTTATTCCACTATTTTGCTCTATCAGTAATGAAACTCATCAACTTTAGTAATGTTCTTGTTTAGATGAAGAGCTGCAGGTTCTCCCTACCTACAATACTGATGAATGAAATATTCTCAAATATTATTCAGAAGTTGTCTCATTATAAAGATTCATGTACTGGTCAGTGGCCTTTTCAGTGGCATTTAATTGCTAGAATTCAGTCCCAACCTGATTCTCTGAGAAGCTCTGGCTGATAAGAAGACAATTACTTTTCACCCATATTAAGTTTCTGTAATTACAGAAGCAATGTTCTTTCTCCTGTCGTTCTGAGTCCACTGTGTGGTGACATTTGCCAGTGGAAGTAATATCTGCCCATGATGCTCAGCAGTTAGGGAACTAAATAGGGACAGGTCATTGCTGGGAAGGACAGGAAGTTGTAAAAATAAAGGGCTGAAGAGGGAGAATACAGTGCCTCTAAGAGTTATATTGAACTTTTCTCACTTTAGGATCAAACTTTCCCATTCTGGAAACACTTAATCATCTTGATTAAATTCATTATAAAAATGACATTTGTCTGAGTAAAAAACTGAAGTATCCTTTTGCATTAAGTAAGTTTAAGCATCTTGAATTGCTAGTTTTATCAGTGTGTGAAAAATGAAAGGACTTGTTAACACCTGAAACAAGCTCAGAACCCCATGTCTCTGAAAGTTCTAACACGGAGGCTGCCCAGCTAGTATCTACCTGGTAACTGTAGTTCACTGTCTAAACCTAGAGCCTGAAGGGACACACAAGCAATTTCTCTGCTCCTGAATGGGGTTCTGTCTGCAATCTTTGCAGAGACAGCCTTTCTCAACACTCTCAGCAAGAAAATAATTAAAATCCCATGTTGAGCTTCTCTTTTCCAGCTGGGGTATAAGGATAAGGATAAGATTTTTTTTTTCTTCCTCCAACATCATAGTTCAGCTTTAAAAAATAACAAAGTTGTTCGTGTTTTCTCTATTTGCACCAAGACCAGGCTGTGGGCAACACTAAATTTATAGGATCACAGTTGCCGTTTTATAAACTGTAGGTAACAATTGGGTTGGATCATGAGGCTTCTCTGCTCCCAAGTCTGTTTTCCAGTAGAGAACAAACAAGTGCTGCCAGGTACCCACTGTAAGAAAAGTGAATGGAATGAAGAAGCAAGATGGAGTCAAAATTCTCTAAATGCAGTCATGGAATGCAAGCCATACTACACAAGATCAAGCACTCAAATTTCAGTTCATTTTTTCCCAGCATGTCTTACACAGTGTTTTAAGAAACTGTTCTACAAACCTCACTTGGAGCCTTAGATCAGGATGGTTTGTATGTGTTTGTTAGTTCAAGGAACTTTGAATTAGAAATGGACTCATTAAAAGCATGCAGACCCAACAAGGTCTTCATAAACTCTTCAACATCAACCTGATATGGCGAAGTGTGCTCTGCCCCCTCATTCTGCTCTCCAGGAACAAGTCATGAGATCTTCACTCAGGAGTAAATCAGAAAATATGAGAATAGGAGTCCTGCAGGCAACAGGAGCCTTCATTTTCAGGCATTGCAGTGCGGAGGGGGCATTCCCTGCCCTTTTCAGAGTCCTCCCCATCAGGACTGCACAGGGAGACTAGAGGAAGATTCCTCATGCTGCTCTGTGCTCCTGCTTCTTCAAAAGGGAGCAACCCTTCCTTCTTACAGCCAAGGATGATACCCAGTGGGGCTCTCTGAATCACCCTTCCTCTTGCTCACATTCTGTTCTGCCATGCTCTTTCCCTGGGGACCTTCTCCCCAACTGTGTCCAAGACAAAAGGGAATGACAATAGGGACTAAAACATTTTATGTTGCAAATATTCAGTTTTGTGCCATCAGGGTAGGAATTTGCTTCCCTTTGTAAAGGAGCCAAGAGAATGCTGTAAAGCCACAGAGAACTGTGCATTTGCTCTGCAATTGGATCTGTGATCCATGTTTATACAGTGGTCATTCATGAATTTCCTCTGGAAATGATTTTATTACCTCAGTTTATAGGAGGATACTTTTGTTTCTTACATAGCCAAATGATTATTTTCTTTCACAGATTTTGCTTAGTTAAGCTTTCTCCAAGATCACTGCCATTTCTTACGGTTTTGTCAAGCTTAAAATTCTTGATTTATATTTTTCAATAATCTTTTCTAATCAAGACTTATTTTATGTATAGACTCATGTCACTGTTTTCAAAGAATAAGTATGAAAAAAATAAAGCATGAGTGTCTTATTACTTCAGCAACCGTAGATAATATAATAGAAAAGGATGACCATCTGAATATAGAACTCAGATTGCAAATCTACATTAGCAGGTTTTAATTTTCCAAACAGTCAAGGAAATATAGGTAAGTAATAATGAGAAGTCATCTGTCACATAAGGAAAAGAAATCAGCCACACCTCATGTTACCAGTGTTACTGAAGGGGAAAAGACTACTCACAAAATATTGTGCCCTGGCCTTGCCCAAGTAAATAGCACAATCTTTATAAAGCATGTCCAGTCCCCTAACAATTTTTGCTTATGGAAATGTAACTTGTAAAATGAATTACTGGTATGTAAAGATGGTATAAAGAAAACTTTGTAATGACAAAATATGGAGAAAAAGATTTTCTCTGTAGCGAACGGACCTAGTTATAAATATTAGGAGCCAGAATTACTCAAGTGTGATGTTGTTGAGTGAAAAAAATAGTGATAGAAGAAAAAAAAAAATAGGACAATGTCAGTTATGAAATAGTGACCCAAATGGTCTAAATGCAATCTTAAGTGTTTTATGCCTATGCCTATACAGGTTTGTGTAAGAGAAAAGTTAAGGGTTCTTCTTGGATACTTGCTAGGGCACTCTGAAGGGGACAGAGGGTTATGTCAGTGGAAAGCAAAATGAGAAACAAATGGACTCATCCCCTCCTGCCTGATAGGAAGCAGTCAACCACTAGATCTACACAGAAATCCCAGGAAATAGAATTGAGAGGAGAAGAAAAGGTGTTTAACAAGCCTTTAATTTGCAGAATGGAGCAGGACGAATAAGTTTTAAATATTTAACAGTTCTTTTTTTTAACATAATTTTTTTTATTGAATCTTTGGGAATTTCACACCATTTACCCCAATCTCATTCATTTCCCAGTCCTTTCATACCTGCCTTCCACCTTTATAGTTCACCCCCCCCACACACACACAAAGTAAATAAAAATAAAGATTAAAAAACAAAACAACAACAAAAAACCAAAAAGCCATCTCTGGGCAATGACCTGCTCTTCTACCAAGTGCAGCCTTCTTTGCATGTACCAATCCACTCCTCCATCTTTCGCTATCCATCACATATTCGTTTGTTGTAGTGGCATCGGAATTTGTGGTGTGTCACATGGCATAACTTTACTTGCAAACAGTGATATCCATGAGTCATTAGTCTGGTTCAAGGCTTCTGTTATACCATCAATTACTGGACCCTGATAAAGACTCATGGACACCCTGCGGTTGCTCTGAGTCGTGGAGATCCCGAAGCTTCGGATCTGCAGGACAGGCCCTCTACATGCTCCAGCGGCTCGTAGATGTTGGCATAGATCTGGGCGGTAGCTGAGTTGGTCAGCCTGACAGCTCTCTTGCACCCACACCATTAGGACCAGTTTTCCTGCACCACTCTTGTGAGGGATGTAGCCAGCACGCTAATATGAGGAAGCCTGTGAGGGCCACAGCCATCCAAGACCAGCTCTCCTGCATAGCTCTAGTGAGGGGCGGGGCAGCTCTGCGCACATGCCTCAGGTGTGGCTGGCGGGAGGCAGGACCAGCTTTCTTCTCTCACGTTTCCAGGGTTTCCCACGCTCACACCAGCAGTGCCAGCAATGTACTGGTTCTTAAATGTCCAGAAATCTAGTTTTTAAGGACCTAGAAATGGGAATGAATCTTCAGGTTTTAAAAATAATAGCAATATGAGATATTACTAGTCAATTGTTGGTCTTCATTCCTGAGCCAATACAGCCCTATTTAGGATGTCTTTTCCTATACCTATTTGTAGGGTAGGACTTACATTTTCTCTTAGATGCAGTGTTTCACGTTCACATTGGAACCATTTCTCCAGCTGCAGCTCATTTTTGTGAACTGTGATAGATGTGAGTGTATTTTTGTTCTTCTGGTGGATATCCAGTTTTCCAAGGACCTTTTGTTAAACATGTTTCCTTCTCCAGCTCATGCTTTTGGCATGTTTGTCAAATATCAGATGGCTGTAGTTACGTGTACTCATGTTTTGGTCATCTATCATATTCCATTAGCCAACATATTTCTGTTTGTGCCAGCACCACACTGTTTTCATTATTATAGCTCTACAACATATCTTGAAATCTGGAATGGCAATCCCTCTATTATCATATGTTTTGCTCAAGATTGTTTTGCTTATGGGGTCTTTTCTGGTTCCATATGAATATTGATTTGCTTTTCATTTTCTATTTCTGTAAAGACAGAAAACAGACATCACCAAGAAATGTTTATTTGAATAAAACTATATTTGCCCTAGACAGGGGTGGACAGTGCAAGAGAGGTCATCTCTAAAATCATAGGAGATGGATTTTTAATTTTTTCAAACCTTTCCTGTATTATCTACTTACACAATCCCCTTTTCTTTTTAATTGGAGTGGCTTTAAAATATGCTATTTAAATTTTTTACTGCAGTTTTATTTATTGTCTATATATGTGTGTAGGTATATATGTATTATCCTGTGTACCCTACGTGTGTGTGTGTGTGTGTGTGTGTGTGGGTCAGAGGACAAATAGTGGTCGCTGGTTCTCTCCTTCTATCATATAAATCCTGAATATTGAAGTCAGGTCATCAGATGTGGTGGCAGGCACCTCCACCTGCTGAGTCATGGTGAAAGACCCATATTGTCTATTTTAAAGCTTATGTCCCCCCATGTGTATTCTCATCCATAGCAGCTTGAAATGGAAGATTTTCGTTTTCTTTTTACCACGACTGCTAAGAATCCGTGATCCAGTCATAATGTCACATGGCCTGGTCTCTGATGCCATGTGCCTCCCCTTCCTCCATGGCTTCAAAATCTTCCTAAAACTTTTAAGTAGTACTACACCATTTTTAACATTGTTACTCGGATATGTTTAAAAGCTTATAATTAAAATTGTGGCCATAATCCTATTTCATGGTGAGAAAAAAAATCAGAGAGAGCACACACAAGCTTCCAAGCTTTCATCCGCCGGAACAGCCACATGTGTGTTCAGGCTTGTGCTTTCCCTCTTAGACTGTGGACTCTTCCCACCACTTACAGCCAACCATTCCCTTTCTTGGCTCTTTTCCCCCGCCACATACTTAAATCTCTATTCTTGGCAATTTTCTTTCCTATCTATGTCATTATTTTGTTACTAAGTCATACTTTCCTTTTTATCTTATAAATATATTATAATTTATCTCATCTTAAGAAAAATGGTCTCTCTCTCTCTCTCTCTCTCTCTCTCTCTCTTTAATCTTACCACTTCTTTCTACATTTACTCCCATCCTCTGCTCTTCTTTGCAGTTTTTTTTTTTTTTTCACCAGATGGTTTACTTTGGTTGATTGGCCCTCAGATGTTTCCCCTCTTCCTACACACATTCTCCTCTCACAGTCCATGCAGTCCCTCTGCTTTTGCTCTTTGCTGGTTCTCACAGGACTAAGCCTAAGGGCTGGTTTCCAGGTCCCACTTCTTTTCGTCCTTTAGCTTTATTTCACGCTATCGCTCCCGTTTTCCTTCTGTAAACACCTTCCTTTCCAGGGTGGTTCCCGCTCCTAATTCCTTCCCACTTTCTTCATCTTTTTTTCTTTTTCTCTCATTTTCCTCATCCTCGTCCAAAGGTTGCACAGATTGCTCCCTCTGCTGGGAACGCTCCCATCAATGTCCGACCTGGTGTCTCCTCATCTCTATCACATAGAAGTTTGCCGGGATGCACTTTCTGAGGCTTTCCTCAATGTTGCCCTTCCCTGTAGCCAATGGTCCCATGCTCTACTATGCTTCTAAATACACAGCTATCACTGCAAAGAGGTTCCCCCTATTTGCTCGTCTTTTCCTTCTTATTAGAGAATGGAAAGTCAATGCAGTGATGAGGTGTGTGACATTTTAGTGTTTTGTTTCAGTACCTAGAACTTGTTTTCAGGGCTTTTGCACCTCCTAACAGGAGGAGAAAGTAAACGATGTGGCAAGTAGTTGACAAGCTATTTCTCACAATTCTACACGGAAAATCAAAGCAAATGCAAACACAAGGATGCAGAGGCATGCAAGCTAACTCATTTCTCCCGGAGGAAGTTTAAGAGCAGAGAAAAGTAACATGCAAAATTATGCACAGTGGGCAGAAACCTGAGGCATTTGACCCAAATGCCTGTGGATTTAAAATATCACTTGGTAAGGACGACTCATGATTAGTGAAAGAAAGGACTCATGGGGCATAACATAAAATGCTTCTATATTTTATTTTTGGTGGTATTCTACAGTGCTCATGAAAGGACAGGACAATCAGGGTATTTTAAATTTATTCTACTCTATGCCCAAAGTAGCATTCTTTGCACATTATTATATAAATAATCGGACTGTGAACATGTTAGTAAAGCATATTGATGTTTTCCTCATGAGTTCTCACATTGTTAGTCCCTACAGCCTATTACAGTGATCTGAAATATCTTAGATAAGAAAGAGGTAAAGCAAAATAAGTCTCATGGGAAATGAATTCATCTGGAGTTCCATTAGAGAGCTTGAAAAATTAGTGTATATATAGAAATATCTACTTTATCTTTTAAGTTCTTCCTTGCCATACTGTGTGACATTGATGTCCATGTAAATAATAGAGCAAATCAAGAAGAGTTTGTTTTGGCTTAAAGTGTAAGAGGGGTTAATACTCCGACATGGAGGGGGAGGGCCTGGCAGCAGCGCCACAGTGCGGGAGTGTGTGTCTGGGCTCCTCACGTCTCCATATGTCAGAAGGAAGAACAGGAAGCAGAATGTGGACAAGGAAGTAGGGTGAGGCTGTAAAGCCTGAAACCCAGCTCTCAGTGATGTACTTCCTCTAGTGAAGCTCCGCTTCCCGGAAGGTTCCCAACTTTCTAACACAGTACCACCAACTGGGCATGCAGTGTCCAGGCACAAGAGCCTGCAGCAGTATCTAAATTGCTACAGTGTCCGCTGCTCACATTAATCTCCATGACAGCAGGGAGGCCCTGCCGTTGGTAATGTCAACACGAACAGAGCAATATGCAGAGAATGACCAGTCACAGGTCTTACAACAATCCCCGCAATTCGTCTCATGTCTTTTCTTCCTCAGTTCAAGTCGTGTTCATAATATATGTGAACATGGAAAACTAAAACCAATCATTTGAAGCAAGAAGACCCCTCTGCCTTCTCTTGGCATTGACAGGTAGGTGAAATGTTAAGAACTTTCTCCTCTTAATCTTGCTTTACATGCTTTCTCCTTTAGTCTCTGTCGCTTGAAAGTCAAACATGAACCATTAAGGTCACTTTTGTAGGTGACTCAAAACACATAGGCTCTGTGAGCCAGTTGTGGTGCTGGAGATGTTAAAACTAAATAGTTGAACTATTTGTTTTGGCTCTTGGGCAGGCATTTGGCACTAGAAAAGCACATTTCAATTTTCTAGAAAAAACAAAACAAAACCACAAGTGTTTCTTTTGCATTACTTATAAGATCTTCCTTTTCATGTTTGTTAAGGACCTACTAGGCACAGTCATTGTGATTTTTAAAAAGTGATGATGCCGTTCCCAACTGGCATTTTGCAAGGATATGTTGTTATCTTACCAGGTTAGAATTCCTTGGTGATGAATGCTGAGTCAAAGAAACTTGAGAAGACACAATTTCGCAGGAGTATCATATCCTCTCACCCTATCCTTTCTTGTCAAGTATCTCTTCTTCTGTAGCCCTAGACCACTCCTTAGGTCTGACAGTTTGCAAAGAAGGTGGGTAGAAAGGCAGTCCCCAGATGCAATCATTCCTTGCTATACATCTGTGCTTCCCTTCCCTAGCACTTTCTTTATGGCCTCTTTGACATCTTTATTCCTCAGAGTATAGATCAGTGGGTTAACACTGGGAGTGACAATGGTGTAGAAAAGAGTGAGAAACTTGCCCTGGTCCTGGGAGTAAGTGTTTGCAGGCTGGAGGTACATATAGATGATGGTACCATAGAAGAGAGAGACAACGATTAAGTGGGAGCTGCAGGTGTTGAAGGCTTTCTTTCGTCCAGCCGCTGACCTGATCCGAATCACTGCTCGGGCAATGTAACCGTAGGAGATAAGGATTAGGATAAGTGGTGCCAAGATGATGAAAATAGCCAGGGCAAAAGCCAGCGCCTCCAAGGCCATAGTGTCCACACAGGCCATGCCAATCAGTGCTGGCATCTCACAGAGGAAGTGGTCCACTCGCCTGTGCCCACAGCGGGGCAACATCAAAGTCTGGGGTGCCATGATGAGGGAATTGCCAAAGCCGCTCAACCATGCCACCGAAGCCAGCTGCCCACAGAGACGAGGGTGCATGATGACGGTGTAGTGCAGGGGTGTGCAGACAGCAGCATAGCGGTCATACGCCATGACGGCCAGGAGGACACACTCTACCCCTCCCAAGGCCAAGACAAAGTACAGCTGGATGGCACAACCCACATAGCTGATGGTCTTGTCTGGACCCCAGAGGTTGTAGAGCATCTGTGGGATGGAGCCTGTAGTGAAACACATGTCCAGGAATGAGAGGTTGGCCAGAAAGAAGTACATGGGTGTGTGCAGCCGGAAATCCAGAGCCGAAAGCAAGATGATGGTCATGTTGCCAAGAAGAGTGAGCAGATAAAAGGAGAGAACCACCACGAAGAGGATCAGCTCTAGGCGAGGGCGGTCAGAGAAGCCCACGAGGATGAAGCCTTCAAAAGAACTTGTGTTGTCCTTTTCCATCACCTGCAACCACGTGTTACCTAGGAAGAGAAAGACCAGTGTTGGTGAAGGTCGCAGATACGATTTCTTAAAATAGAATGAGTGGTAAAATGGTACCGTGGGAATCTCTTCAGAAATGCTGGCTATCTGATCTAAAGTCAGATATAAATCATCCTGGATATAAATCATCATTTGGTCTGAAAAACATCAAATTTGTGTTTTTAAAGTTCCAGCTTGTGTTGATTTGTCAACATTTTGAATCACTATTTTTCATCAGCTGGCTGTAAAATATTGTTCACAAAAGGTGATTGATGCCATATGCCTGGTGGTGAATACCTGTTACCTGAGCACCCCAGAGGCAGACACAGGAAGGTCAGGAGTTCAAGGCCAGTGAGTTGTGGGCCAAACTGAGCTATATAGAAACCTGTCTTAAAAAAGACTGATTCTTTTACAAAGGAACCAACACTTAAATTTTTTCCATTATTTTTAAAAATAGGGTAATTCCAAATTGTCCTACTAGTCCATACCCTGTAGAGAGGCTAGGGGCTTGGTCCTAGAAGAGAGATATGGATGTCCTGTCAGGTGAAACCTCATTCTGAATACTGTCTCATCACTCCTAAGAAGTCTAGAATTCAATCCAAACCCAAGAGAGTAGAAGTGACTGAGCAAAACGTTGGAAAGACCTTATCTTGCCATTATTCATATCTATACCCATGGGTCTCATCCATCCTGCTGCATGAAATATGATCCTAATACCCAGTGTCAGACAAGATAGCAAATAATGTACATCACCACTTGTGCATTCTTCATACTGTTTTGCCTCTATAATAAAACTATAGCTTACATCAGTGTGTTGTGGCATTAGAAGACTTTTCTCCCATTGGGAAAGCCTTTCCACAAAGACTGAAAGGACAAGAAAAGCCCCAGAGCCCATCATGAGTGAATATTGAACATCTCCTTAACAGTCTTTTCCTCTTCTTACACTTTATACTTAAAGCGAACCTTACTTCTAGAAAACCTACATTGAATATTTTCTTTATCTGTCTTGATTTCATCACACTAAAAGATTTTATATCTTATATATCATTTTATAGTCTCAGGTTTTTGGCAGTGGTTTTATGTCTTAGGGCAAATATTCTGTGTGATGCAAGTTAATCAATATTTCTTTCACATTTTTCTAAGCAGTTAGTAAAAAGTTACAGGATTGTGAATTTTATTAGAAGCTAATATATTTGTTGGGTACACTAGAGAACAAAAATATTTTGCCCATTAAATGTTGACACGTATTAGAAGTGGAATTTTATCAAAGTTATAACAGAGTGGAGGCTTCAGTGAGTTTCTCCAGTTGTAATGCGTGGGTGTGATAATTTGATAATCTCTAGGTAGACAGTGCTTTGAGAGTTGAGAGGCCGTGTTTATGATGAGGATAGCAAGGCTTTACTGCTTCCTCTTGAAAAATAGAAATTTAGAACATTACAATAAATTGTTGGGGAATTGTTGCATGGATAAGAAAGAGTGCATCAAATTCTGGGATTTAGAGGGCTTAACACGTTTAAAAAGCTATAATTGTGACTACAGGAAATAGCAGTTAATTCTGAATGGTAGAATACATGTCTTTTTTTTTCTATTAGCTTTGGTGTATCTTTTTAAGTTGTAAACATCTTAAAATATAAAAGAAAATAAATTATGTAGTACAGCAACCACACTAAATATGTACACACCAAAACTTGAATTAAAATGTTGAGACTTCATCTCATGTGTCTTGACCTATTGCATCATGTTTAATAACAAGTGTTATTTATAAATTCAGTAAGGCAAGAAGCTATCTTGGCAAAGATGAAGCAAAAAAAAAATCATAATTTTGTTCAGGGAATGAGACAGTTGTGACAGCCTTGAGCACTCCAGAATAAGTCTAATGAAGTCTTGGATATCAGGAGGAAGTGACTGTGACTGTCACTTTAATGACTTTATTCCATGACTACAGTTCTTAGACCTTTCCTATGACATTCACACAGACATGAGTGTTTATTGACTGTAAAAAAGAACATAAACCCTAGTCCTTTCCTTTTCCTTGCTTCTTAAATCAACCAGAAATCATTCAAATATGATTGTTGTTATCAGTGTTCCATTCTAACTCATTGACCCAATCACTTGTGTTTTTCCCTAGCCCTTCCTACAGGGGAGGATGGCTTTCTTACATTTCAGACAATAAACAGCAAATGACTACATCTTTTATTGGTCTAAAATGTTATTTTAAATATCTATGTGTCTATCTTTACTTGAACCTAAGGAAATTACTTCTAAACATTGGTTCACCTTAGAATTTAAATGTTTTTGCATTGTTTTGAAAAACAGCACAAGTATTTACATGTTTTGTGGCTTCTGGATCCATGACCAGATACTAAAAATTTTACATATTCTATAAAAAATCAAACAATGCTCTAATATCAGTCACTATCTAGTTACCTTGTCAGGCACTGGCATGGAGTTTACTACTTAGGTGCTTCAGAGGAATGAATTGAAAAGTCCCAGAGTTAAGAATGAGACGGATATTTCAGACTAAACCCACTGCTCATTTTGTGCATTCAGTGGCCACAAAGCTATAAGACTCAATATGAATATGTTGTATTCCTTTTACAGGTTCTCCATGCTGAAGCTCAAAGTCACAGCACCACTCAGTATTCGTTCCTGAGAGTTCTCACATGATACAAGATTATAATCAGTATCCTTATCCCTAGGATTTTACAACTCAGCAGGTTCAAAATTTTCTAAACTTATTTTGGGGAGAACTCCACAGAAGCACTCACAAATCTTTCTCTAGTCTCTACACAGACTAGAGAAAGGTCTCAGGATCAACAACTTACCAAACTTAACAGCACCCTCAGAACTGCCATGACCACAGCTCCTTCTCTTTCCTGGGACTTAACCTGGAAGTCAAGTGGAATTACCGGAGTATAGACAAGAGAGGAGAAAGACGGCTTTAGGAAATCTATAAGAAAGGAGCTAAATCAAAGACCAATAGTACCTAGCATAGCGGAATTGGCCTGGGTGAAGAAAGAATGTTGGTGAGCACAACGGATTCACGTTACTCATGCTGTAGCATGAAGCCCATCTGCAGTCTTCCAGCCCATATGAGGAGCCAGGAATAGTGCAGTTGAGGGGGCTCTGATGATCACCCGCATGGGTGGTGCGTAAGGATCTAAGCACTCATGTCTAACAAGCAAGAACATCTTCTGGGTGTCTAAGTTGATATAGAATCGGTTACTCTATGAAGGACTCCTAACATTCCTACCCAAATTCCCTTAGCTAATTATTGCTAACAAGAATTGGGAGATTGTATGGTCTCATGGGAAATACTGCTGTTCTACTCTCCACCCCCACCCCAGCCCACATCAAATTTGGTGTGTGTGTGTGTGTGTGTGTGTTGAAGTGGAGAGAGAGAGAGGCAGAGAGAGAACCAAGTCTTCCTGATGGATGATGGAGTCTATTTTAATCAAGACCGGTAGCTGGTAACAAGTATTAGGCACAGGAAGTGACCACCCCATATTTGATCCTGAATGGAACCTGGAGAGTCAAGGAAAAGAAGCACAAGGCTACACAAGTGTCATTTTCCTCTTGTGGAAACAGTGTATACTATTTGCTCACTCATGCAATTAAAGAAGCACTGCCAATTAGGTATCCTCACCAATTCATTTATTTAAATTTCTTTTTTATTTATTACTTATTACAATTTATTCACTTTGAATCCTGGCTGTAACCCCTTCCCTCATCTCATTCCAGTCCCACCTTCCCTCCTTCTTCTCCCCGTATTGCCCTCCCCTAGTCCACAGATAGGGGAGGTCCTCCTCCCTTACTTTACTCTCTGACCCTAGTCCATCAGGTCTCATCAGGACTGGCTGCATTGTCTTCCTCTGTGGCCTGGCAAGGATGCCCCCCGCCCAGGGGGAGGTGATTAAAGAGCCAGCCACTGAGTCCACATCAGAGATAGTCCCTGTTCCTCTTTCCAGGGAACCCACATGGAGACAGCTATGTCTGAGCAGGCATTCTAGTTAAATTTCTATGCAATTTTAAGATCCATAGCAACAAGTTTAGTGGAATGTTTTCTATTTAAAACATATCTATTAAATAGGGAGATAGAGGGCTGGAGAGATGACTCAGTGGTTAAGAGCACTGTCTGGTTGTGAGCCTAGCCTTTAACGGCTGAGCCATCTCTCCAGCCCTGTGGTAGCTCAGTAACCAATTGGTTTCCCAAAGTGAGGGGAACAGGGACTATTTCTAACAGGAACTCAATGACTGGCTCTTTGGTCTCCCCACCCCCGAAGGGAGGAGCAGTCCTGTTAGGCCACAGAGGAGGGCTTTGCAGCCAGTCCTGAAGATACCTGACAAAACAGGATCAGATGATTGGGGAGGAGGTCCCCCCATCAGTGGACTTGGAAAGGGGCACGGTGGAGATGAGGGAGGGAGGGAGGGAGGGAGGGAGGGAGGGAGGGAGGGAGGGACTGGGAGGGAATGAGGGATCGGGACACGGCTGGGATACAGAGTTAATAAAATGTAACTGATAAAAAAAAATAAAAAATTAAAAAAAAGCACTGTCTGCTCTTCCAAAGGTCCTGAGTTCCATTCCCAGCAACCACATGGTGGCTCACAACCATCTATAGTAAGATCTGATGCCCTCTGCTGCGCTGAGGTACACCTGCGGGGAGAACACTGTATAAATAATAAATAAATCTTTAAAAAGAGGGAGACAGTTTAAAATGAGAAAGATTTCATTTGATATCTAAAATTAACACAAAAATATATTAAAAATAATTTCACTTCCCTATTTGTAATTTGATGTAAAATGGTTAAAGTGATATAAAAAAATTATGATCTGAGTGATACTAGAACAGATTAACCCATTTCAGTTAAAAGGAAGTACATAACAGTGTTGGATCACTTTACTGTCAAGGTCACAAGGAAACCATATAGGGACAAATGCAAATTACAAGCATGTATTCTGTACTTAGCAGTCAGTGACCTTTCAGGGAGATAAATTTACATATCTTTCCTTAGTGTTGGAAATCTTAGTTGGTATAGAAGAGATAGCACCTTTAAGGGTGCATTGTACATTTAAGATATATTTAAATTTTAATAATTTTTATTAGTTACCTACTAATTTTACTGACTATTTCTGGGTACTTTTTTTCACATAGAAATAGAACCCATATGAAAATTACCATGCTAAGCGATTTATCTTAAATATAAACATTACTAAAGTAATGCAATTTAACCTTAGCATCACTAATCGTACTGAGGAGAAAGGAATATTTTGACTGGGCACAAATGATGGTATCACTGTAGATATTTTTATAATCATGGTATAGTGTTTTTGTTGTTAGCAGAAACTGAATACAAAGGTGAACAGTTACAAGTAAATCACAGGAATTCTGCTTTTCAGCTTAATTCTTGGCACACGTGACCCGCTTCACACTTAGATCTACCTATTGGCTTGTGTAATCATCTCTTAATTTAGAATTTTCTTATGGAAACTATGACGAAAAACCTAGAAAATTTGATGCTCTCAAAATTTTTCTGAGATAATTAGTCCCTCTGAGAGATGAAAAAGAAAAGAAAAATGAGGTCCACAGGGGCAGAAACAATGGAAGTAGAAAAATGGTTAACCAGGAGAAAATGATTCAGAACAATCTTGTTTTTATTTTTTCCACTTCAGCCTTGTTTTTTTTTTTTTTTTTTTTTTTTTTCACACTTAGCCTCATTTCAAACACAGTCAAGTTTATAATTGATAGGAATAGTGTAGCATGCAAAAATGGGTATGGAATAAAGCAATGAAGCCCAAAGATTATGTGTTAACATGTTAATACAAAATAATGTTACATCGTAGAACATCTCAGAAAGGGGAGCAGGATCTCTGTCAGTCATCTCTCTTCAGTGCAGCTGTGTTCAAACATGTTCTGTTTTGTTGCAACTTAATCTGTCACCACAGTAGCATTTATGAAGAGAAGACATTACTAAGGCAACTTTGATTATGTGTAGTCAAGGATCCATTCATTCTTTGAATCTTATTCCTTGGACCTGTTCTTGATGACTTTCGCCTCATTGTGATTTGCCTGGCCACCAAGTTTTAAAACAGTACAGATGTTGTGTGTCTTTCCCTAATCCATCTCACTAAGCTGCTAAAACTACTGTGGCATCTGCCTTTCAGAACTGACTTTCCTTCATCTCTGGTACTGGGGCTACAACTGCACCGTTACAAATGCTTCTTCATTTAAAAAGACAATTCTAACTTTTTGCTGTTTGAGAGAGGGACTCTTCCTGTAGTACAGGGTAGCCTTCAACTCCTGGCAGTCTTTCTGCTTCAGCGTCCTGAGAGATGGGGTTACAGGCATGTACACTACAATCAGGATCATTTGTTCAAAATTTTACAGTCTCACTGCTTCTCATCATCCTTCACTTTTCTACAAAAGGAAGCTTTTTAAAACACAAGCATTTTTTAAACTTTAAAAAAAAAAAAATAATTTATTCACTTTATATCCCGATTGTAGCCTCCTTCTTCTTCTCCTCCCAGTCCCAACCTTCCTCCCTCTTCCCCACTATTCCCCTTCCTTAGTCCACAGAAAGGGGGAGTCCTCCTTTCCTACCATCTGACCCTAGCAAGGACTGCCTGGATCCTTGTCCTCTGTGTCTAGTAAGGCCCCGTCGCCAGGGGGAAGTGATCAGGGAGCAGGCAGGAGTCCATGTCAGAGACAGTCCATGTCAGAGACAACCTCTGCTCCCCTTACTAGGGAACCGACATGGACACTGACCTGCCTATGGCTACATCTGAGCAGGGGGTCTAGTCCTCTCCATGCACGGTCCTTGGTTGGTGCATCAGTCTCCGCAGGACTCCGTGAACCCAGATTTGTTGGCTTTGTTGGTGTCCTTGTGGAGACCCTGTCCCCTCTGGGTCCTTCTATCTCCCCACTCTTTCATAAGACTCCCTGGGCTCTGTCAAAGTTTGGCTGTGAGTATCAGCATCTCCTTCAATCCCCTGGCGGGTGGAATCTTTCAGAGGACATCTATGGTAGGCACCTGTCCTGCTCCTGCTTTTCAACTGCTTCAAGTATCTATTCTGTTTGCCCTTCTGAACGAGAAGTAAGCATCCTGCCTAGGGTCGTCCTTGTTTTTTAGCTTCTTTAGGTCTGTGGATTTTAGTATGGTTATCCTATATTATATGGCTAATATCCACTTATAAGTATATTCCATATATATCTTTCTGGGTCTGGGTTACCTCATTCAGGATGATCTTTTCTAGTTCCATTCATTTGCCTGTAAATTTCATAATTTTCTTGTTTTTAATATCTGAGTAGTGTTCTATTGTGTAAATGTACCACAATTTCTATTCTTTAGCTATATTTTAAATATAAATAATATATTTCTATTATTTATCTATTCTTCAGCTGAGAGACAGCTAGGTTGTTTCCAGTTTCTGGCTATTATGAATAAAGTTGCTATGCACATAGCTGAACAAATGCCCTTGTTGTATGGTGGAACATATTTCAGGCATATGCCCAAGAGTGGTATAGTTGGATCTTGAGGTAGTGCTATTCCCAATTTTCTGAGAAAGTGCCAGAATGAATAAGATATCAGAAGATGGAAAGATCTCCCATGCTCATGGAACAGTAAGAAAATATAAGTATTGCCAGCCCATCCATATATAAAGTTGTGACATGGAGGTCCTTGGCCTAGAGAAGTATGCAAGTATTCTGAAACACTGAGTTTTATTGGGAAAACATTTACATTTCCAGCTTTATCTTAGGACTTAAATCTCTCTCTCTCTGGGAGGTGGGGGCAGTTCGTGCACACGCATACACACACGTTTCTAGCTTTTCTCCTTCTTTAATACCAGCATTCCAGGCAACCTGGCCCGCAGGCTTCCAGGGACCCTCCTTCCATCTTCCACAGGAACACTGGATGACAGACGCGCACTACTGACTAGCTCATATGGGTACTGGGGTTCCAACCTCAAGTTCTCTTGCTCTCGAGATAAGCCCTTTATGCAGCGAGTCCAGATCCTATCAACTTCCTCTTGATCTTATGGGTTACAATTATCATTAACAACAACAACAAAGTAGGGTCAACTCTAACCCCTTACGTGTTTAATATGTTTATATCACTTTTTGATGTACAATATGTGCAGATCTATTTTTTGAAGGCTGCGGTTTTATTTTTCTTTACAGACAAATACCACCTCATAATGTCCACATAGTATATTTTCATTATCCACTCATCAGTTGAAGATAAGGCAGTTGTCTCTACTTCCAAGTTTTTGTGTTTTGAACATCAATGAACACGGTTGGGCAAATATCTATGGTATATCATGTCTAGTCCTTTTGGCATGGTATAGCTGAGCCACAGGAGAAATTTATTTATTTATTTTTTAGGTTTTTAAGAATTCTCCACACTGATTTCTACCATGTTTTCAGTGCCACCAACAATGAATGAAGGTTCCCCTTTCCCCATATTCTTCCTAGCATTTGTTGTCAGTTGTTTTCTTGACCTTATCCATTCATACAAGGGTAAGGTGTCATCTCAAATGGTTTAATTCTATTTTTATATAATTGTGAAGGATGATGAACATTTTAATCTATTTCTTAGCCAGTTTTTCTTCTTTTGACAATTCTCTGTTCAGACCCACAGCCCATGTTTTGAATGTGTTGTTTGTCTTCTTTGACTGTATTATGAGTTCTTTATATATTCTGGATAGTTATTTTCTGTCAGAAGTACAGTTGGCAAAGACTGTTCTCCCACTCTGTGATCAGACTAGTCACTCAGTTGATTATTTGTATATTGACTAAGTGGGGAAAACTTTCAGACATGTGGAAGTCCCGCTTGTCAATTGTTGGCTTTGATTTCTGGGCAAAATCAGAAAGTCCCTTCCTACACACATATTTTAAAAAGATACTGCCTTTTTTTTCTATAATTTTCAATGTTTCAAGTTTCACACTGGGTCCTTTGATCCATTTGCAGTTAATTTTTGTGCAGGGTGATAGATATGGATCTATTTTTATTCTTTCACACGTGGACATACAGTTTTCCCAATACCATTTGTTGAAAATGCTGTATTTTCCCTTAGTGTTTAAGTCATATTTGGCATCTTTGTCAAATATTAGAAGGCTGTAGCTATGTGTTCTCATGTTTGGGATTTCCGTTTTGCTCCATTAGTCTATATGCCCATGTTTGTGCCAGTACCATACTGTTTTTATAATTATAGCTTTGTGATATGTTGAGATCTAAAATAGAAACCCCTCCAGCATTGTTCTTTATGCTCAGGTTTACTTAGGTTATTTAGAATCTTTTGTAGATCCAGGTGAATTTTAGGACAAGTTTGTTTTTTTTTCTATATCTGCGAAGAATAAGATTAAAATTGCATTGAATCTGTAAGTTGCTTTCCATAAAGTGATCATTTCCTAATATTCTACCATCCATGATATGAGGAGTCTTACCATTTTCTAGTGACTTTCTCAAACTCTTTCTTCGGAGATTTACAGGTTCCTTTGTCAAAGTCTTTCACTTCCTTGGTTACATTATTTCCAGATGGAAGTAGAAAATATTATATTGAGTGAGGTGACCCAGACCCAGAAAGACACACATATATGCTCTCTCATTTGTGGTTCCCTGATGAGAGAGAGATGACTATATAGCCTTGAGCAGCTGCCCAAACCAGGGAAGTAAAAAGGTACCAAGATGGAGGGGGAACAGTGGGCAGGAAGGAGAAAGAATGTTAGAAAGGAGAGTAGCAGGATACAAGTGATATAAATGAGAAATGGAAAACCTCGGGCTGACGGATTTAACTGTGGAAAGCCATTACAGGAGAGGGAGGAAACAGGAAAAGTAATACTAAGAATGTTTGAAAAAGCCATAAATCATATTTTTATTTACCTAAAATTACATACAATGCCTAAAATGCATGTTTATGTATACATCTATAGATTAAATGAAGCTATACTCTTTGGGTTGACAATGCTGCCTTCACAAGCTAAAGCTAACAAAAAAACTCAGCACAGGCATGAGGAATCCCTTTAAGAGAGTCAAGAAGTCCAGTATAATATTTAGAGGTTGAAGGTAACCTATTACTGAAGATACTGTCCACTTCAGACACAGAGTTCAGAGGATCTGAGCTGGATTTGACCAGGAAGCTTCTCTGTAAGGACTAGCTTTCATAGTGCTGGAACGTGCTATCCAAGGTGCCAAGTGGAGAAAGCAACTAATAAAACCCACCCATGAAGCCTATAAACCACAACAATTACTAGCATGGCAAGATATCATCAAGATGTGATACTTATATCTTGGTGACAACGATCAGCTCTCTAATTGGACTTAAGTCTTGCTCAACAAGAAGGAAATCATGCCTGGTGCTCTAAATCTATCCAAAGATCCAGGACCAGCAGGAAAAGAGAATCTACTACTGACATTTTACTAACCCAGCATAATTCTTAACAGCATTCTACTTACGTATCCTTATATCCAGATAAATGGAATTTTAATCCAGTACATGGCTGTTCTGGTAAGGGATCACATCCAAAGATCTTCTAGGTCTCTATGACCTGGCTGCAATACAGACACTCCCTAGATTACAGTATGATCTGACTGGAATACAGACATGCCTGAGTACTCACCTTTAATCCCCAACAACGCAGATAAGGTTAGTTTATAGAAGAAAGCAGCCATGTTTGAAAGTGACATCTAATTGAGGGACAGACAAAGTAAAGAATCACAGAAAGTTCTGCCAGACTGAATCAGAGATAGGATATACCCAACTCACATAAGAACAGCACAGGAAAGAAAGGCTACTTAAGGGTAGAGGGAGGGAGGGAGGAAGGAGAAAGACAGAGACAAAGACAGAGACAGAGAGTACTGTATGGTGTGGTGTGTGTGTGGCAGTTTTTTAGAGACAGGTTGCAGAGAACAAGCTAGACACAGGTGAATACAGAATGAGCCCAAGAATGAGAAGCAGCAAAAAGATTAGGATGTATTCCAAAGTTAATATAAGGCAAAGTAGAGCAGTTCAAGCAGAAGTGGAGAGAAGCCAGATTGAATCAGTCAGCTTAGAAGATTAGATTATGTAGAGACTAGAAGCTTCCAGGTTTAGGCCTAGGGATAGCTAGAACAGAGAAAACAAAACAAAACAAAAACCTCTCTGGACTCAGCCCAGGCCGTGTATTTGCACAGCTTGGGTACAACTCTCATCTCATCCTTTGAACAGAGGAAATAAAAGAGACATTTACACACCACTCATCAAAAAGTGTCTTTTTGTCACAGACAGAAACCATTACAGAAATCCACACTGTTAAAAATGCAGAGAGCAGAGAACAGCTGATCCTGGGGTACACAGACCAAATGGGTACATCTGCAATACAACTTCTAGACTTAAGGCCCAGGAACACTGACGAAGAGAGGTTGGGAAGACTGTAATCCAGACTACCCAAATGTATTATGTGAGATTGTGACTCCTGGAAATGACAGGGCTGCCTCACCCATGACAGCTGGACAATGTGGCTTCCCGAACAAGGACAACACCTGCAGAAGTGGAAGGGGGAAGTATCAGGAGGCTCTCCCTTTAAACAAAGAACTACAGGCAAATGAGGAATGCTGAAGGGGGTCTGCTCTGTAGTTGGTTACCCAATATCAGGTAACTAGTCAGTCCTGAAATATTTTGTGTATAAGAAATGCTAAACACATTATAAGATTCAACACGTTGTATTTATATAATGTTGCATTGTATAACACATTATAATATATACATTAAGGAAAGTGGGTCAGGAGAGAACGATGGGTGGGGAACATGGAAATTGCTGGAAGGAGAAAAAAGAAGGTGAGTGATGATATAATTATATTTTAGTTTGAAAAACCAAGACAGATGGACTATAGCAGGCTCAGGCTTTCGCGGAGTTTATTCCAAGATGAACGCCAGAGGCCTTGGGTCGCAGCTGAAGGACTGACTGTTCCGGTGACAGAACTCTCAGGAAGTGTTCCTTTTGAGAGGCCATGATCTTCTTCAGAAGGGGTTTTCTTGTGTGAAAAAATGAACTCTTGCCCAGTTACCCACCTTTCTTATCAACAACAACAAAAAATTAGCTCAGCCAAGACAAGATGAACTCCTCCACCCTGAGGATGTCCAGGGTCTGAAGTTACAGATGGAATCCATGGAGGTGCGCTAGGTTCAGCCTCTTCCGTTTCTCCCGCGCTCTAACCTCTCACCGGATATTTTGAGGGGGAATCATGAGAGCATTGGTTTCAAGGCTATTCCTAACGATCCATCGCAAATTGAGCTGATGAGCGAGTCACACTTGATGGTGGAGTATGAGCTGGACTTGCCGTAAAACACGGCGCTGCGCAGGGGCGACGGGAGTGCTTCGAGGTCGCCTCTGCTGCAGTCTGATGTACACCGCATTCAAGGACTGACAAGATCTCCTGGAGAGATAAATAATAAATAAGCAAGGAGAGAAAGAAAGAACTTTAAAACATGGGTTGTGAATTTCTTATTCTTTATTTTTTAATAAATAATAATACGAGACCCGGAAGTTTCACTGTTGGATAGTCAACAGGGAGAAGAGCCATTGTTCATTGTAACACTGCTTACAGTACAAGAGATGGAAGAGCCAGAAGTGCCTATCACGTGATGAATGCTGAAAAAAATGCTGATTAACGTTTTTCAGCATACACAATGGAGCGCTATTCTGCCACTGAGCCTTCTTGCCACAGACAGAACTCGAGATCAATTATGTTAAGGGAAATGATCCAAATACCTAAGGACAGGCAACGCATCGCCTCATTTGTGGAATACTAAACACTGGATTGAGAAAGCAAGAGTAGAACACTGTTACCAAACACGGGAGTGATGGATGGGTGTTAAACTATGGTTAGATAAGAGTAAGATGTTCTGGTGTGCTGTTGCGTAGGAGGGTGACTGAAGATAACGTCATACTGTATATTTCAAAAAGCTAGAAGAAAGGGTCTTGAATGTTCTCATCACACACATTTGGGATATGTTCAATCTGCTTTGAGCATCACTCAGTAGCCACGTCTTATAAACGCCACATATTACCACATTAATATGAAAAATGTATTTTTGTACATTGGCTAAAGTAAGTTTAATTTATAAAGGGTATTTCTTCTGGGTCTTTGGAATGCAATGGCAGTCTGGGTCTTTTCACTGGGCTTTAATGACAAGGGGTAAGTTTTTGTACAAATGCAATAAAAACATGACATACTTGCATGACACGATTGTTACCTGTATCCTAAATTACGCAGATAAATGAAAGTGATAAACCAGACAGTGTACTTGGTGTGTTTGTTGAAGTTAAATTCAAGTAGATAAGTTCTACCGCTTTTAATAATCCTGTCATCCATGTGGTGCTGATTAATGCTCATACGACTTTTAAAATTATATAAATCAATCAGTTTTTTGTTGTGCCTGCTCCAGGCTGAAAGCAGAGCAAACGGGGACAGGAAGATGGCTTAACATACAAACTTAAGATAGGCTTAAGCTTTGTCAAGTTGACAGAAACCAACCAGCACAATGCTATCATCAGTTCGTTCTCCCAGGTGAGGTTCCTATGGAATTTGTTGTCAACCATGTTTCAGAATGTTCTAGTGTACAAAGCGACACAGATATATCTATATTAATTTTTGTTCAATTTCACTGGCTTATTTCTTGATTTTGTTTTTATTTTTCTTACATCTTTAGGACAATTTTCTCTCATTCCATTGTCCTTTCTTGTATCATTTGTCTTTATGTGTATTCGCATTTTCCCTCCTCGTTATCTCATATGTGCTCACAGAGGCCAAAAAACCAGAAGAGGTCACCAGGTCTTCTGGAACTGTAGTTGTGGAGATATGTGAGCGGCCATGCGGGAATCAAAGAGCACTGGTTGCTCGTCCAGAGGTCTGGAGTTTATTTTCCGCCATCCACATGGTGTCTTATAATGACCTATAACTCTAGCTTCAGGGGATACAATGGCCTTTACGAGCTGCATGCACACCGTACTCAGAAATATAAGCAGAAAAATACCAGTACACATAAAAAAATAAAATAACATCTCTTCAGCACCTTGCTGAGTTCTGAAGCCATATGGAAGATGTATAAATCCCAATATGTTCTACTACCTCAAGGGATTTAATAAGGATTCAATAAGCCTTCTTCTTCATAAGAAAAAGTTAATTAAATAAGGAATGGCATCATTGTGTGGTGAACCTTCGATAAATCATTTAAACCACAAGTAGTACTTTAATGATTAAAGGAGAGAAATGTATGTACAGGGGAAATTGTTTAAAATCTCAAAAAAAGTTTGATTCATATTTTAAAATACAGCCATTTTTGGTAGATGGGATAGAGTAAGACTTTTTTTTTTTTAGAATTTTGGAACTTTTATTCCTCTTTAGTTAAAAAATGCATATTTACAAACTGTAAACAAATGTTTGCGAATTATAGTTTAAAATGCATATTTACAAACTGTAAACGAATGTTTGCAAATTATGAAGAGAATTGAGAATAGACTTTTAGCACGGTCTCCAAAATAGTTCTTAAAATTATTGTAATCTCTCTCTCTTTTTCTCTTTTGTGAGTCAGTCTGAGCTACTCCTGGTTATAAGTGACTCCGCTGATAAAATAATTCTGTAGTACACGAAAGGTTGGGTGTTGATTTGTGAGACTATGCTACAAAATGAAAAAAAAAAATCAATGAGCAATATCCTGTAACAGATCTTTTCTTTTTCACCATGTCATCCAATTACAGAGATTCGGGACTCATTAAAGTAAGCATGATTTATTTCCTATTCTGAAATTCTAATTTTCCAAATAAACCCAATACACCATTCTCGTATTTCAGCATGTTAAATTTCGAGGTGAAAGCACATGGATTTATTTTTTTGTTTGTTTTATTTTGTTTTTTATTTTTTTAAGCAGAGTTTCAGTAGGTACTCCTTGCTGTTCTGAAATTCACTATGTAGTTTGGATGGGTCTCAGACTCAGAGAGCTGTCTACCTCCAGTTCTCAAGTACACAGGTTAAAAGTGTAAGCCTTCATGCCTGACAAGAAACTTATTTTAAAATTATTCTTATACTACTAGCATTAATAGCTTGTGCTCATTTAATTAATTCTTATTCTGAATAAAGAAAATATGTGTAACTACATTGCTATTTTGTTTTTCCTAATTAATCAACCCAGTTAACAAACAATACAGGATATAAATCATTAGGTTGTCACAAATCATAATCTTTTAAAAACTATTAAATTATAAGATGAAAGTCTTGAGAAATTGTGTCAGTAAGAGTAAGACTTTAAGGAAAGTAGAAACTACAAAAATAAAAGAATCGAAGATTTGATTAAAACTGTAAAAATTATCATTGTAGCGTTGGGTATAGTGCAGGTTCTTAATGTGGAATTTCACTCTAGTCTCATAACTGTACTTCTGATTAGGGAGCAGTAACCACAGAATTCCGCTAGATCTAGAAATGTCTGTAAAACAGTAGAGTTCTGATTTTTGTACATAGGTGAGAATATTAATGTGTATTGAAATGTGTTCTTTCTGGGGAAAATATCCAAAAACTTTTTTTTTTAGATCCTGAGGCGTCTAAGAAACCTTGCCAAGCACAAAAATAATATGAAGCCTGAAAAATGCTTGTGGGATTAGCAGTTTGGCGGAATCATAAACTGTCGCTTCTCAGGGCTTGTGAAATGAATACATCCACGAGGCAGAAAGTTATATAGTTCTCTCTCAGCAAGATTTTATTTTATGGAAATCATCGCAATAATTCGATATAGAACAAAACAAGATAATTTAATAGGCTGAACTAACTTCTACTAATGGGGCTATTATTTGGGCATCACTTATTTTTTAATCAAGCACACCCTTGTCATCAACCTCCTGAACGCGCCCTTTACCTCTTTGTTCCTAAGTGTGTAGATGAGGGGGTTCAGCATGGGGGTGATGATTCCGTAAAAGAGGGACACCATTTTCCCCCTGTCCTTGGAGGCAGGGGACGGTGGCTGCAGGTACATGTAGATAGCAGTGCCGTAAAAGAGGACCACCACAATCAGGTGGGAGCCACATGTCCCAAAGGCCTTTCTCCGACCCTCCGCTGACCTTATTCTCAACACTGCTTGGACAATAAAAGCATAAGATATGAGGATGAGAGTCACGGGGATTAAAAGGAAGACAACACTCATGAAAAATAGCTCAGCTTCAATTATCGTCGTATCCACACAGGACAGCTTGAGCAGGGCGGGGACTTCACAGAGGAAGTGATCCACTTCCTTGTGACCACACAGTGGCATCTGAAGGGTCCACGTGGACTGCAATACTGAGTTGCTGAAGCCACTGCCCCAACATGCAGCTGCCAACTGGAGGCAGCGCTTTTGGTGCATGATGACTGAGTAATGCAGAGGCTGACAGATGGCTACAAACCTGTCAAAGGACATGACGCCCAGGAGAAGACATTCGGTGCATCCTAAGGCCAGGAAGATGAAGAGCTGGGCCACGCAGCCACCGTAGCTGATCACCTTCCGGGTGCTGCAAATGTTGACCAGCATCTGTGGCACTGTGCTTGTGGTGTAGCACAGGTCCAGCAGGGACAGGTTAGTGAGGAAAAAGTACATGGGGGTGTGGAGTTTGGAGTCCAGGCGGGATACAAGAATGATCATCACGTTCCCAAAGATGGTCAAGATGTAGGACACCAGGAACACCACAAAGAGCGGGAGCTCCAGCCATGGCCGATCTGAAAACCCTAAGAGAATGAACTCCTGTGAGGCGCTCTCGTTCGTCAGACTCATGCTAAACAGCACAGCCTCCGGGTCCCTGGAACACAAGCGGTCAGGAAGCTGGTGAACGTGTTTACTGGATGAGCCAAATAGGTATGACGTGATGGTGCTGGAGTTTCATGTGTTCAAACACTGCTCCAGTTAGTGTGAAAAGTGAGTGCGTCTGTCAAACCTTTCAGAGGTGTTCATGTCTTCCTAACAGTTTCTACCACAGTGATGTCAAGGTTACAGCACTTCATCGGTTCCTGCAGTCACAGATCTTCTCCTTTGGTGTTTTGCTGTTCTGTGGATGGATGGCCGTTCCCGGGTCTTTCTACCTGGGTATCTGCCAGCGAGGGGTCGGGGGTGGCTACAGATATGGCCCCTGTTATCTGAATTCACTTTACTCTCTCTCCAGAACCAGTGAGAGTCTCTGGTTGTAGGCATTAAAAAAAAAAAGTTAGCCTCATTTCTCCACCATTTCTGCCCTTCCCTCAAATGTATAGTATCTACCTGTCAGTTAATTTTCAGGCTCAACGTCAGGAGACTTACCCTCTTACTCTCATGTCTCAGAATCTACCTACACAGGACTGTCTGCTCAAGGGACATCTGAGGCTGGCAGGCCTGGCTCATCCACCCCCAGCTCCCTTCTGTACCTAGTTTCTCTGTTCTGAGAATTGGTCTTGTCCTCTGATCTTCAGGTCCCTCATTACTGTAAGATAAAGGTGGGAATAAAATTTCTGACCTGTTGAGAATCACCTCGCTCAGCCTGATTCTGGGTGGGAAGAGAGGGAGGGGCGTGAATCAGAGCAGCCACAGTGCTGGCAGGACTGACGTGCTCAGAAGATTCATTTGGACCTTTTATGATGCTCACTTTCCCAGAGTCCAGCCTTACAAGTGGCTGTGTTACAACTCCAACAGTCAACTTCAATCCTGGGGGTCAAGGAAACACTTCCTGAGTCTGGGTGTTATGTTTTGTGTAAACTGTTGGCAGTGCCTGTGCAGTCGCTGTGCTAGAGTTCTGGGATGGTTTGGGCAGAGGTGAGTCAGAACCCTAAATATCTTGGAAGTAGTAAAATAACAGCTCTGACATCTAGAGAGCTTGTATCCCAGTGAAACCTCCTCAAGAAACTAAGTTTTCAATTTTATTTTAACAAAATGAGAATGCATTTTTTTCCAATTTTATCCATATTTGTTAAAATATTAGCAATGACTATTGCTAATACCCGTTTGACAATTTTTCTCTGTAGAACATTTAGCCCCTCTCATCTGTTAGATACTCATAAAAATAAGATTATGAAATAATGTTCCAATGTATCTTTTGTGTATTTGTGTGTGTGCTAGTGTGTGCTAGCTTGTACACATGGGTGTTACAGCATACAGATGAAGGTCAGAGGACACCCTCCTCTGCTGTCGGATTTTACCTTGTTTGAGACAGGGTTTCTCTTTGGTTGTTCATGTTGCATATGGCAGGCTAGGTGACCCTCACCTAACTGAGGTGGTTCTCCCACCAGGCTTTCATCTTCCTAGAAACACTGGGACTCCAAAGAGCACCAAGTGCTCAGCCCAAAGCGGTTTCTGTGATTTTGAACTCAGGTAGGTCCTCAAATTTGTGTGATGAGGAATTTATTTGCTGAGACATTTTCTCCGTTCCTCAGCATGTTTTTTGAGATATGGTCTCATTTATTCCAGGCGGGCCTCAAAAATCACTCACATTTCCTTTCTATGACACATTGTTATTTTATGCTTTCTCAGATCAGATCATATTCTTATGAGAGGGTCATTCAAATATAATTTTTTGAAATATGTAGATAAACAATAGGAGTCTTCCCCCCAACACAAACACACAGCTAATAAGGAAAAGTTTTATATAAAATTACTGTTTGGAAAAGATGAACCACGAAGGCAGAAATTTGGGTATTATATGCTCCTCTAGCTTAGGTTGCTTTCCCAAGAGCCCAGATTTGCTTGAGCAGCAAACCGAAGGAAAAGCTGACCTGCTGACCATGAAGCCCACGGTCCCCAAACATCTTCTAATGCTCAAATACTAATGTAAGAGTATTTAGTAATTTCTCATGTATTCTACTTACCTCTAATTTAAGCATGAGAGACAGAACAGTTTGTTCTGACTTCCAAGAAGTCTGGCATTCAAACAGAACTAATTTAAAATGCACAAATAGGATGCCATTTCCATATACTGTTAGGTGAAATGAGTTGAATCCTTTGGTTCTGTTTGCTGGAGGTCCCAAGCTCTCCAGTCAGAGTGAACCGGCTGGTGAGAAGGATGCCCGGGTCACCCCCAGGAAGTGTGGCACCGGAGTCATGTTGATAAGCTTCAGTGAGCTAATCGCTATTTTTGAAACAGAGATTTTTCCAACTGATTTTACAAAAAAAGTAGAAAAAATACATTTCCAGCCAATACTGGTTTTGGCCTCTGGTAAAACTCTTAACACTGTTCCGTCCTTTATACTCTCCATTAGGGATTAGCCAACCTCCTGATCCAATGGAAGACAGGGAGGAGATCTATGAAGAGATGTCACTCTTTCTTTCTTGTTCGGTTCTGCATAAACCATTCTCCAGGGACCAAGTCCTTAACTTTCTAACATTACAACAATGATGATGGGGACCAAAAAAAAAAAAAAAAAAAAAAATTCTTAACAACTAAAAACTGAATTTTGTGCTCAATAGGGATTTATTTACACTTGTAAATTATTATTCAATGATTTCTATAAAGGCATTGGATTACCTCTTGGTGTTTTTTTTTTTTCCCTTTTTCTTCATTTTTTTTTTTTGAGACAGGGTCTGGATATAGCCTAGGCTGCCCTAAAGCACACGATTCTCCTGCCTCAGTCTTCCAAGTGTTGAGATTACACGTGTGTGTCACCACATGGATTCATAGGGGAATCCATTGACCACATCTGGCCAATAGTCAGTTATATTAGGAAGAAGAAAACTCATTTCATGTTCCCTAAGATGCCATCTAAAATCGTGCTGTCTCAGGAAAGAGACCCCCTTTTAACTTATTTTTAAAAATTTTTTTATTATCTTTTCTCTGATGTATTTCATATAATAAAACTTCTGAAACTTCTATATATCTATATATCTATATTCGGTATGTCCAGAATACCTTTTCTTTCATGGCTTCATTAGCTCTAGATGAAGCTACTTTTAGCAGAGGATTGCATATACCCCTTTAAATTATTTTGCACTACAGAATTTAGCTCGATCAGAATATAATGCATTCGTATTTTCATTTTTATGGTGTGTAAGTTCACTTCAAATTATTTTTTAAACGGGTAGACTCAAAAGACATGTTTATAATTGTTTTTCGTTTGTTTGCTTGTTTTATGGGGAGAGGTCGTGTTTGGGGTTTTTTGAGACAGGGTTTCTTTGTGTAGGCCTGGCTGTCCTGGACTCACTGTGTAGAGCAGGCTGGCCTCGAACTCACAGAGATCCCCCTGCTGCTGCTTCCTGAATGATGGAATGAAAGGTGTGCCCTACCACGTCCGGCCCCATGTTTATCATTATAAAAACAAAACAACAAAGAAGCCAAAAATATCCATACGCTTTTAACAAATTTGGAGAAAAAAATCCAATAGATTATCACACAAATAATGTCAAACTGATGTAGAATAGCCAGGTTTGAGAAGAGCAAGCCCAAATAATTGGTATAAGAAAATTTACCCAATCATCAAGGAAATCTATATTAAAGAAATGATAAAACTTTGTATTCTATTAGTTTTCAAAAGGAGAAGTGAGTGTTGTAGGCTTTCTGAAGAGACATAAGAAAATAATTCCTTTTTATTTATTTTTCTCATTTTTATTAGTTCTTTGAGAAATCCATACAATGCATTTTGATATTTACCCTCTCCCCAACCCCTCCCCAATCCATCTCCCTTTTCTAATCCACTCGACTGTGTCCTCTCATTTTACTTAAACCTATCAGGTCCAATTTGTGCTGCTTGTACATTTGTGAACGTGTGTCCTTCACTGGAGAGTTGTCAGCTCACAGGTGTCTGCACCTTTAAAGAAAACCGACTCCCCCTCTTCCAGAATTTATTAGTTGCCAACAGATCTGTGGCCAGACATGGAACTTAGTGCCTGCCTTCCCTCCCTGTGTTGGAATTTTGTCTGGCTTGATCTTATGCATGCTGTCTCAACCAGCATGGATTCATAGGTAGACCTCTTCTGCTATGTGCACAAAACATGGTATCTTCTCATTCTGTAATATTTCAACCCCCTCTTCTTCAATGATTCCTGAGCAGATGAGCTGTGATGTAGATGTTCCATTGATGGCTGAGAATTCTGCAATCTCTTCTTTTTGTGCCTTGACCACTTGTAAGCCTCTATCTTAGTCTCCATCTACTTAAAAAAAAAAAAAGCTTCTCTGATGAGGGTTGAGGAATACACTAATCTCATTAGGAGCTGGTTTAATACAATGTCCATTTAGCAGAGCAATAGAAGGCTCTGTCCTAAGACCTAGGACCTATTTAGTGACAAGTTTTTGGCCCTGATAACAGTGCCAGGTATGTGTTTCAACTTATGGAGCAGACCTGAAATCCAGTCAGAAAGTGATTGATTACTCCTTGATATTTATGAGACTGCTGCACATGTGGGCATGTTGTGCCTGGCCAGTCATTGTTGTATTTCTCTGAGTTCACATCTGGGTAAGATTAATGATTACTTTTCTCTTCTTGTAGTATGCACAGCACCTTTTAGAACTGTGAAAGCTAGCCGATAGAGATGAATCTTCTAGGTATGTACTAGCTTGATTTCTCTGTGTTCTGTGACTCAAGTGTGTGGTGTCTTCAGAAATACAGTCTTAATGTCAAGTCTGGAGCAACCAAGAACATGGTCAATAGCCTGTAATATTGGGGTATTTGTGACATCTCCTTGCTCAACAACTCAAGAAAAGGCAACTCATTCTTGCCACTGTGGTTTCTAATAGGGGCCTCATTGCTCTGTTATAGGGAAATCTATTTAAACTCTTTATATATGTGTAAGGGTGTGTTTTAGAAAGCTTCTGCAGGTTTCCATATGACTTTTTAAAAAAATGTCTTTAGTGTTATCCTTCCTATATACCATCCTCTCACATCATCCTTAACCCCCTCTACCATCATTCACCTCTAATTCTTTATGCTTTTTATTTCCTTTCTCTTGAAATCCACCCTCCTCTAGTCCCTTACTAATTTTCTGATCTTTATGAATATTCTCAATTGGAGCACACATAACATGAAGATTCAAATTTAACATCCATAGATGAGAGCATATAATGTTTGGATTTTTTGTGTCTGGGTTATCTCATTCTGATGATTATTTCCAGCTTCATCATTTACCTGTGAAACTCACAATTTCTGAAGAGCTGAATAATTTTTGTTATGTAAATGCACATGCTTTCATTTTTCATTCATCATTTCTAGATGTCTAGGCTGTTTCCATTCCTGACTATTACGACTAAAGCAGCAATGAACACAGGTGGTCGGGTATCTGTGTAACGGTATGCAGGGTCTCCTGGGTCTCTACCAATGGATCTTATGGTAGACCTGCTTCCCAATTTTTGAGGAACCTCTGTTCTGGTTTCCAGAGTGCTGTACCAGTTTGTACCCCAAACAGCAGGGAATAAGTATTTCTCTTCCCTACATCCATTCCAGTTATTACTGTCTTGGGGAGGGGCTGCTTAATGTTTTTAATTGGACTAGGATAAAATCTCAAACAGTCTTAATTTGAATTTCCCTGATAACTAAGGATGTTGAACATTTTAAAAGAGTGTTTCTCCTTAAATCAAGCCCACCGAACAAGGACAAGGCAAGGCTACTCACTCTCTCTGCATCTCTTCAACATAGTATCTGAAGTCCTAGCTAAAGCAATAAGACAATTAAAGGAGATCAAGGGAATACACATTGGAAAGGAAGAAGTCAAAGTATCACTATTTGTAGATGATATGATAGTATACATGAGTGACTCCAAAAATTCTACTAGAGAACTCCTTTAGCTGATAAACTCCTTCACCAAAGTGGTTGGATACAAAATCAACTAAAAAAAAAAAAAAAAATCAGTAGCCCTCCTCTATACAAAAGACAGAAGGGCTGAGAAAGAAATTGGAGAAACAACACCCTTCACAATAGCCACAAATATCATGAAGTACCTTGGTGTAACCCTAACCAAGTATGTGAAAGACCTGTACGAAAAAAAATGTGAATTCTCTGAAGAAAGAAATTGAAGAAGATAATAGAAGATGGAAAGATCTCCCTTGCTCATGGATTGGTAGGATTAACATAGTGAAAATGTCCATCCTGCCAAAAGCAATCTATAAATTCAATGCTATTCTCATCAAATTACCAATACAATTCTTTACAGAACTTGAAATTTTCTCAATTTCATATGGAAAAACAAACAAACAAACAAAAAAACAGAATTGCTAAAACAATCCTGTACAATAACAAATCTTCTGGAGGCATCTCCATCCCTGATCTCAAGCTGTACTATAGAGCAACAGTAATAAAAACTTCATGGTAGCAGCATAGAAACAGAAAGATGGATAAATGGACTCAAATAAAGAAATAAACCTACGGATACTTGATTTTTGACAAAGAAGCCAAAACCAGCATCTTCAACAAATGGTGCTGGTCTAACTGAATGTCTACATGTAGAAAAATGCAAATGGATCCATATTTATCACTGCGCAAAACTAAAGTGGATCAAAGACCTCAATATAAAACCTCAGACACACTAAACCTGTTAGAAGAAAAAGTGGGGAAGAGCCTTGACTTCATTGGCATAGGAGACAACTTCATGATCAGAACACTAACATCAACAATCTATAAATGGGACAATGGTGGGAAGTAGAAAAGATCATCTTGAGTGAGGTAACCCAGAAGCAGAAAGACACACTCACTTGTAAGTGGATATTAGACATATAATATAGGATAAACATACTAAAATCTATATTCCTAAAGAAGATAAACAACAAGGAAGACCCTAGGGAACCTTATTCAGAAGGACAAACACGATAAACATTGGAAGCAGAAGACTGGCAACAGGACAGGAGCCTATCACAGAAGGCCTCTGAAAGACTCTACTGATTGAACTCGAAGCAGAGGCTGAGACTCATAGCCAAACTTTGGGTAGAGGGCATGTAATTTTATGAAAGTAGGTGGAGATAGACCTGGAGGGGGCAGGAGCTCCAAAAGGAGACCAACACAGCCAATAAAACTGAGCCCTGGGAGCCCTGCAGAGACTGATACCCCAACCAAAGACAATGCATGGAGAGGACCTAACACCCCAGCTCAGATATAGCCCATAGACTCAGTATCCAAGTGGGATCCCTAGTAAGGGGAGCAGTGGCTTTCTCTGGCATGAACTCAGGACAGGCTCTCTGATCATCTTCCCCTGGGGGGTGAAGCCTTGCCAGGCCACAGAGGAAGACAATGCAACCAGTCCTTATGAGACCTGATAGGTTAGGGTCAAATAGAAGGGGAGGGGGAGCTTCCCTCTCAGTGGACTAGGGAGGGTGCATAAGGTGAGAAGATGGAGGGAAGGTGGGATTGGGAGGAGATGAGGGAGAGGGCCATAGCAGGGATACAAATTGAATAAATTGTAATAAATGATAATATAACAAAGTTTAAAAAGAGTGTATCTCATCTATTTGCATTCCATCTTTTGAAAACTCTTTGCTTAGTTCCATGGTCCATTTTTAAATTGGCTCATCTATTTTCTTCATGTTTAGTATGCTTCTTTTGTAGTTGTTCTTTGTATATTGTAGATACTAACCCTCTGTGAGAGGTTAGTTTCACAAGATTCTATTTATTAATTTTTGGTCTTAACACCTCTACTATCAGGGTTGTATTCAGAAAGTTCTTTCCTGTGCCGGTAAGTTCAAGCATATTCCCTACTAACTCCTCTATCAGATTCAGGGCCTTATGCCGGTCCATTTGGAGTTCAGTTTTGTACAGGGTTAGAGATAAGGATATCGTTTCATTCTTCTACATGTAGCTATCCAGTTTGATCAGCATCATGGTTGAAGATATTATCTATTCTCCAGTGTGTATTGTCAGCTTCTTTATCAAAAATCATGTGACTGTAGGATTGTGCATTTATGTGTGGGTCCTCAATCTTATTCCATCACCCATCAACAGGTATGGTTTTTTTGCTGTACTATGTTGTTCTTACTACCACAACTCTGGAGCTCTGTTGTGTAACTTGAAATCTCTTCTGTTGTTCAGGATTTCACTGTCCTTGGTCCTTTGAATTTCCATATAAAATTTAAGATTTTTTTTTCAATTTCTGTGAATAATTGTATTAGAATTTTGATGATTATTGCATTGAAATCATTGCTTGCTTGAATGGTTGCTTTTGGTAAGATGGCCATTTTCACACTGTTATTCCTATGAATCCATGATCACAGGAGGTCATTTCCTTCTGGTATCTTTTTCAATTTCCGTTTTCAGCATCTTAAAGTTTTCATTGTACAAGTCTCTCCCTTCCTTGGTTATATTTATTTCAAGTGTTTGTTTATTTTTATTAGTATGTTATTGTGAATGGAATTAATTGTCTGATGTCTTCTTAGCATGCTTGCCATTTGTGATTAGAAACTACTGATCTTCGTGTGTTAACTCTGTATCCTCTTACTCTGCTGTAGATTTATGGTGGGGTCTTTAATGTATGGAATCATGTCATCTGCAAATAAGGATGCTTTGAGATGTTTCCCTCAGAGAGTTGGGTCTTACACAGAGTTGCTTTTTAGATGATGTTATTGCAGCTCGGCTTAGATGTGGAAAGTCGAAGAAATTCCAAGAGTCTGATGACTTTAAAGTTTCCCATCTAAGGTAATGAATCATTCTTAGAAATGAAGATGAGGTTCTCATATGGCAGAAACTCAATAAAAGTTGAGGAAAGGACAGAGGGCTAATATCCAGAATATATAAAGAACTCAAGAAATTAAACAGCAAAACAAACAAACAAACAAAAAAAAAACAAGTAATCAAATTTAAAAATGCAGTACAGAGCTAAACAGAGAATTCTCAATAGAGGAATATCGAATGGCAGAGGAACACTTAAACAAATACTCAACACCCCTAATCATCAGAGAAATGCAAATTAAAACAACCCTGAGCTTTCACTTTACACCTATCAGAATGGCTAAGATAAAAAACTCAAGTGACAACACATGCTGGAGAGGATATGGAGAAAGGGGAACCTTCCTCCATTGCTGGTGAGAATGTAAACTTGTACACTTTGTAATCAGTCTGGTGCTTTCTCAGACAATTAGGAATAGTGCTTCCTCAAGATCCAGCTATAGCACTCCTAGGCAAATATCCAAAGCATGCTCAAGTATACAATAAGGACATTTGCTTAACCATGTTCATAGCAGTTTTATTTGTTATAGCCAGAATCTGGAAACAACCCAGATGTCCCTCAATGGAGGAATGGATATAGAAATTGTATATCTACACAATGGAATACTACTCAGCTATTAAAAACAAGGAAAAATGGTGGGAAGTAGAAAAGATCTTCCTGAGTGAGGTATCCCAGAAACAGAAAGACACACATGGTATATCCTCACTTATAAGTTGATATTAGACATATAATATAGGATAAAGATACTAAAATCTGTACACCTAAAGAAGTTAAGCAAGAAGGAGGACCCTCAGTAAGACAATCAATCCTCACTCAGAAAGACAGACAGGATGGACATTGGAAGAGGAAGAAAACAGGGAACATGACAGATGCTTATCACAGAGGGCCATTGAAAGACTACCCAGCAAGGTGTTGAAGGAGATGCTGAGATTCATAGCCAAACTTTGGGCAGAGTGCAGGGAATCTTATGAAAGAAGGGGGAGATAGGAAGACCTGGAGGGGACAGGAGCTCCACAAGGAGAGCAACAGATTGAAAAAATCTGGGCGCAGGAATCTTTTCTGAGACAGATACTCCAACCGAGGAATATGCACAGAAATAACCTACAGCAGCCTAGTCTCCAAGTGGGTTCCCTAGTACGGGAACAGGGACTGTCTCTGACATGAACTCAGTGTCTGACTCTTTGATCACCTCAAGGGGGAGCAGTCTTACCAGGCCACAGAGGAAGACAATGCAGCCAGTCCTGATGAAACCTGATAGGCTAGGATCAGAGGGAAGGGGAGGAGGACCTCCCCTATCAGTGGACTTGGGGAGGGGCATGGGAGGAGATGAGGGAGGGAGAATGATATTGGGAGGGGCTACAGCTGGGATACAAAGTGAATAAACTGTAATTTATAAAAAAAAAAATTAAGTTGAGGAAAATTAGCCAATGAAGAAAAACTCAGCATTCTCTTTACTTTTTTTTTCTATTTTGTTTTCACCCTTCCTTTTTGTTCACACTTGGCCCAGACTTACCAATAACTCATTACAAATACATTCACGTTTATAATGTATGAAAATATTACAGTTGTAGAAATCTTTTTTTTTTTCGGGGAGGGGGGTGAAATAATACTATAAAAGCCAAAGATCCCAAGTGTTGCAGGTTACAATATGACTTAATGTAGAATAAATTTGACATTGTAGACTATCTCAGTAGAAGAAACAAAGTCTATACCAGTCATCATTTCCACAAATTCACTGACACTGAAACACATTATTTTTGTTATTGCAATTTAGTCTCATTGTTTTTACAGAGCTTTCATAGAAGAGAAAAAGAAATTGCCCACAATTTTTACATCAAACTATTCAGCGCATTTGATGTCAAACACCCATTAGTTCAGTGATCTTAGCCTCTTGGTGCTTTGTAAAGACACCATGGTTTGAAATAGCACAGACTTCTTGCATCATTCCTCCTTAGCACTTCTATTCACTAAGCTATTATGTCTACGATGACTCTTGCCTTTCAAAGCTCCAACTTCTACTTCCTCTCTGCTTTTCTATACCCACCCCACAGGTATAAAGGGATCTTCATTAAAGAAATTAATACAGTAAGCTCTTTGGGACAGGGTCTCGGTCTCTAATACAAGCTTTCCTGGACCTCATGATAATCCTGCCTCTGCCTCTTAATCACAGATGTGCACAGTGTGCTCTGATTCTTCTGTTCTTTTGTCTCACAACTTGCAATTGTCTTTCACTTTACTCCAAAGGAGACTTTCTAAAGCCTAAATCTTATTAGTCCACATAGAAAGTCCTGACATAGGAGCTCTTTGCCTAGAGAGGCAAGCATATATTCCTTTAATGCTTATTTTTAATCTGAGTCTGTTTACGTTCTCAGCTCTACCTCGAGAGCTTCTGTTTATCTTGTGCAAAAAAATGTTAAACTATTGAGCATTTTTCAGAAACAATGCAAAATTGAACTGATTGTAATAAAGTAACATGAAATAAAGGAAAGAAGGATAACATTTATATGGAAAAAAATAGCTCAAACTTAAGCCCAGAAACAACCACCGTAGTCTTAAACTTTTAAAGTCTCATTTAAAATTACTGGGGAAAAAAAAAACCTTGAAGACTGATACACAATGTATGTTCGCGAGTATACATTTTATGATTGGGACTTATATAACCACAAATTATCTAAAGGTATCATGTTAGCTGTTTTGCAACTAATGATTCGTGTGATGATATTCTGAGATTAAAAGATGTTAAAGAGAAGCACTGTTTATAAAATACCAAGAAATATTCATACCTATTAACATCACAATAAGATGAGGATAGAAATGAAAGAAAATGGAAGGGAAGATCAATGTGAGGAAGATGGACAGGATAAAGATGATGGAAAAGATAAAAATGTGGCTGGTAAAGTCTGGAAAGGAAGCCAAAAACGAAGATTTCAAGATGGAGAGAAAGACAAATCTTGGAGTATTGTTTAAAACTGCCCTATATGATATCATAATTTGTTAATGCAGTTCATTTTTTACTATTGTTATCTCTTTGCGACAGACAGAGACCATTACAGAAAACCACAACCAATCAACATGCAAGTTGTGCAGCCCTGTCCCAATAGAATATTTAATTCCTACACCTAATTTGTTGTGAAAGAGAAGACAGAGAGCTTTTAGTAGCCAGAGGAGCAGGGAGTTTGATGTGAGGCTGTGTCTCCTAGAATGTCAGGAGCTACACATGTAAATGCTGGCTCACCAGCATGGCTGCCTAAACATGAACTGAACAAGGAGAGTAGCAAGACACAGGCTAATGTGGAAAGGAGACAGCCCAAGAGGCCTCCGCCCTACACAGAGAATTACAGGCAACTGAGGAATGCTGAGAGCAGAAAAAATAATCTCTCCAGGGAGGGCACAGTTGGTTATCCAAATGGTCATCCCTGAAAACACGTGTATAAAATAACCTTTTATCAACTGATCAGGTTGCATTTATAAATTTAGGAATGTGTGTGTGTGTGTGTGTGTGTGTGTGTGGTATGTGGGAGAGTTTGGAGGAAGTAAATCCAATTGGGAAATTACATAATTATAATCTCAAAATAAAAAGAAATACATTTTAAAAACTGCTCCATATGACACCATAAAACACAGTCATTTCTGACCGTTGTTATGTTGCCTAACTGTGAGATTCGGTGGAGGAGGATGCTTACCCTGTAACAGTAATCCCACAGTAAGCAAAGCAGGAGAATATTCTTCCTGGAAAGGATCCAGCCTCCTCCTGCTGTGCTTGGTCCTTTGCTGTGTGGTCCTCTCCTATGTGGGCTGCAGCGGCTCCTGTGGGATCTAGCAACCCTGCCAGCTGTTCTGGGTGAGCTCTCACTTCACTCTGTGTTGGGTTTTATGTCATTTTTTGAAATGTAAATGCTTGGTGGGAAGGTGGCTTCTTGATGAAAATAGTGTATACAAACTTAGCCAAATGCTTCCTGTGGTTGGGAAGTGATAGAATGAATGTGAGTATAGGGTCGAAGATGCGGGTACTGCAGAAAGAGAAGCCCTTTATCTAATCTACACACAGGAAAAACACGTTTTGTGTAATGACATCATCCAATGCCCATACAGTCTGTCATTCAAACCCTAGCATGTAATAAGAAACTATGATATAAGAAGAAACCAGAAGTACATACAGTCAATAATTAAGATTTCTTTCAAAGATGCTTTATAAAGAAACTATTAAATAATCATGATTTTTATAATTAGTGAGCCAATTTTTGGATGTAAATAGGAACTTGTGAAAGGAAATTGGCAATGAAAGTAATGAGCTTGTGACAATTTTATTTGATAAATTGAAATACTTAAAAAAGGAATGGGCCTTCTACAAATGAAAACTAAAATAAAGTTTGCAAGATGGAGGAGGTCCTACAGATCCCAAACTGCAGGATCTGTATGACACAGGACAACAACAAAAGAGTATTTGGTGGGCCACACTGTGACACACTACAAGTTCCACAGTGAGGTGTTTTTTATTTTTTCTTTTAATGGAGAGTTTGCAAGGCTGGAAAGGCAAGTCCAAGGAGAGGGGGAGATGAGTAGGATTGGTGTGTATGATGTGAATTTCACAAAGACTCAATAAAAAGTTGTTAAAAAGTAAAATAAAAAATTAAGGACGCAATCTGGCTTACCACCTTAATACAGAAATAATGACTGGGAGACAAATGAGTAGAAATAAGCTGACAAGAAGAAAGAAAAACAAACACAGGGCATGGTGGCACACCCCTATAACTGCATGTAGGAGGCAGAAAGAGGAGGCTTGGGAATTTGAGGTCATTCACTGCTATACTTTGAGTTCAAGGCCAGCCTTGGCTACGTGAGACCCCCAACTCAACACTTCGAAAAGAAAAAAAGTTATAAACATAGTACAATAATTTATGCACATTCCAATTAAGAAACTGATCGTCATACGTTCAATGCACATCCCATCTGTCTTTCTAAATGAAGATTGATCATCTTACCCCATGTCCGCTCAATTGATTATCTTTTTTAGGTGTATAGATTTCATTATGTTTATCATATCTTATAGGTCTATATAAGTGAGTATATCCCATGTTTGTCTTTCTCCTTCTGGGATATTTCACTCAGAATGATCTTTTCTAGATCCCACCATTTGCCTGCAAATTTCATGATTTCCTCCTTTTTGATTGCTGAGTAGTATTCCATTGTATAAAAATACCACAATTTCTGTACCCATTCCACCGTTGATGGACATCTGGGTTGTTTCCAGGTTCTGGCTATTACAAATAGAGCTGCTATAAACATGGTTGAGCAAGTGTCCTTTTTGTGTACTTGAACAAACTTTGGGTATATACCTAGCAGTGGTATAGCTGGGTCTGGAGGAAGCACTATTCCTATTTGTCTTAGAAAGCGCCAGATAGCTTTCCAGAGGATAGGAGCTCCACAAGGACCAAATATATCTGGGCACAGGGTCTTTTCTGAGACTGACATTCAACCAAGGACCATGTATGGATATAACCTAGAACCTCCACTCAGATGTAGCCTGTGGAAGCTCAGTAACCAATTGGTTTCCCAAAGTGAGGGGAACAGGGACTATTTCTAACAGGAACTCAATGACTGGCTCTTTGGTCTCCCCACCCCCGAAGGGAGGAGCAGTCCTGTTAGGCCACAGAGGAGGGCTTTGCAGCTAGTCCTGAAGATACCTGATAAAACAGGATCAGATGAATGGGGAGGAGGTCCCCTCTATCAGTGGACTTGGAAAGGGGCACGGTGGAGATGAGGGAGGGAGGGAGGGAGGGACTGGGAGGGAATGAGGGATCGGGACATGGCTGGGATACAGAGTTAATAAAATGTAACTGATAAAATAAAATAAAATAAAAAAAAGAAAAAAAAAGAAAAAAAAACTGATCGTAATCTTCATTGTCAATTGAATGGAATTTAAAATCATTATAGAAACACATCTCAGGATGTTTTTATAAGGATGTTTCTAGAAATGCTTAACAACCTTTAAATAAGAAGGTTTACTCTAAGTGTGGGTGACACCATACCATGGGCTGAGGTCAACTGCCCAAAAAGGAAACTGTGAATTGAACATTAGCACCCACTGCTCTACCTCAACCTCCTCACCACCCTCCCCGGATACTTAGTGTCTTCAAACCGTGAGAAAACGCAAACCCTCCCTTCCTTATGTTAACTCTGCTCAGGCATTTGGTCACAGCAGCAAGGAAAGTAACAAGATGAATACTTGGGTATAGAAGGAGATTAGAGAATTTTTGTGGGCTATGCAATAGCAGATTGATGTCAATGCATGAGCAACTCAAATAAACAAAAACAAGACAGTAAATGATTCAAGTAAAAATGAGCTATGGATCTGAAAAGAGTTCTCAAAGAAGTAAAGATGGTCAAGAAATAAGTTCTAAATGTTCAACATTTTTAGCCACCAGGGAAATAAAAATTAAAACTGCTTTGAGATTTCATCTTTCCCTAGTCAGAATGGTTAAGGTAAAACAACAACAAACAAACAAACAAACAAACAAACAAAAACCACCACCAACAAAAAGCTGAGAGCAAAGGGGGCTGTTGGTGGAAATGCAAATGAGTGTATCCACAGTGGAAAATCAGTGTGGAGAATCCTCAAAAGCTAAAAATAGATCTAGCATATAACCTGTCTATGTCACTCCTTGGCATCTGCCCAAGGGACTCAGTATCTTACTCCACAGACACTTGCACAGTCATGTTCTTTGCTGCTCTATTCACAATGCCCAGGAAGTGGAAACAATCTAAATGTTCTTTATCTGATGAATGGGCAATCAAAATGTGGTACAATACACTATGGATGTCCATTAAGCTTTAAAGAAAAATGGAAAAAATCAGGCAAATAGATGTAACTAGGAAGTAGGCCTAGTTGGGCACTTTAACAGGGAACAGGAAAATACTTAAGGATATCTAAAAAAAAAAAAAAAAAAAAAAAAAAAAAAAAAAAAGCTACAGGGAAACATTTTTTAAGCTTACTTAAGATGCATACATGTACACATATATTTTAATGGAGTTTTGCTAAATGAGGTATCCATCCAAGAAAAAGAATCCATCCCAACAAAAACCCTGGTGCCAGGCATGGGAAGCCTCCCTCGGAGCTGTTGATCAGGGGAGACCACAAGATTCCCAAAACAATAAAAATCTGAACACAGGGAACTTCCCAGAGACTCATACTCCAACCAAGGACTATTCATAGAGATAACCCAGAACCCCTGCACAGATGTAGCCCAGGGCAGTTCAGAGTCCAATTGGGTTACATAGTAATGGGAAGAGGGACTGCCTCTGACATAATCTGATTGGCCTGCTCTTTGATCACCTCCCCCTGGGGGGGAGCAGCCTTACCAGGCCATAGTAGAGGACAATGCAGCCACTTTTGATGTGAACTGATAGACTAAGATCAGAAAGGAGAGGAGAACCTCCCCTATCAGTGGACTTGGGGAGTGGCATGCATGCAGAGGGAGGAGGGAGGGTGGGATCGGGAGGGGAGGAGGGAGGGGCTTATGGGGGGATGCAGAATGAATAAAGTGTAATTGATGAAAAATTAAAAAAAAATAAAAAAAAAAAGATTTTTGCCATTGCCTCGGTTGCCTCTCAGAACTTGAAAGTTTGATGCCCGCTGCTGAAGACAACACATACTTTGGACACAGGATTTGGAGGCATCGATCTGGGAATGGAAAGATGCTATGCAAGCTCCCAAGACAGAAAAGCAAACTCTAGTCCTAACCCAGTTGAAAGCCCATTGACCAAGACAATAATTGGCCCAATGATATCACCAATGGTGCAACAGAGGCACTTTTATCTTGGAGGATTACCAACAACTGTCTAGTTAACTAGTCAGTAGGATGTAGTTTATGCCTGATACTGTAAACCTAGTGAACTACCAGTGCCTGAAGGTCAAAGACTCTAGAGCAGAACCTACTACCATTTTCCTAAGCAGTACAACTTATAATTGCATCTTAAATCTTCTTATGTCCAGAGAGAGGCATCTCTCTCATCCCTCATCCAAGAACCTTCTCTTTGCAGTGGGTAGAGACAACTACAATGGTACACAGCTGGTCAGACTGCAGAGAATAAGTGAGTCCCTGGTGTCCAGCCGTAATTGGTACATCCACATGACAACCCCAGGCCTAAGGCTCAGGGAACATCATAGAAGAACAGGTGGAAAAACAGTAAGAGAGGACCTGGAATCCCAACTATGAGATAGGCATTGTTTAGGCCTGCCAGGGAAACTGCATCCGTGAAATCTCAGCAGTAACTGTGATGATTTGCTTTCATTTCAACTTATTACAAGTTAGAGTCACCTGAGTAGGAAGCCTCAGTTGAGGAATTGTCCCGAGAGCCTTGATTGAGGCGGGAGAGGCCACAAATGCGGGTGGCACTTTCTGGCAGCAGCAGACCATTTGTTCACTTGGCTTTCCTTCTTGCTGCAGAGCGGACTTATCCTGTTGCTGAAGCTTTCTTTGTTGATACCAGAACCAGTGCTTCCAGGCTTCCATCACTGGTTAAAGACCAGTAGCTTTCCGGGAACCTTCAGGATTTTTTTGGTGCCATATTGACACTGCTGAGGCACTCAGTCTCAAGGATAATGAAAATAACAGGTTCTCAGATTCTCGGGTTTGAGACAAGTGTTCTGACTATTCTGATGTAAGCTGATTTAATAAAATCTTTATATATAGATACACACACAATTGTATTGGTTCTGTTCTGCTACAGAACTATCTCTAGGACAATATGCTTTCCTAAATAAGACTTCAACATGCCAACAAAGATGGGGGAAGTTTCACAAAATCCCACTCCTAGGTACAAGCAATCAATGGGTGCTGAGAAAGGGAGAATTCATTTTTCCTGAGAGGAGAAATCCCGATAGATTGCTCAATACCCAGTGGTCATCTCTAAATGCTTGTACATCGAAGAAACACTAAATGGACCTTGTAGTTATATATAATTAAAGAAAAAGAGGTTGTGAATTTGAGAGGGAATGTAGAAGGCAGTGAGAGGAGCTGTAGTGAAAGATGGTGGGATGGAAGTTATGTGAACACAATATTTATGTATGAAATTCTCAAGAAATAAAAATTAATCTAACAAGTTCAGTAATAAAAAAATAGTCATCCATAGAAAAAAGGCATATTATAAAAATGTTTCTTTCAACTTCAAACGTTCTATAACATTTTTCTAATAAAGCTTACTTTTTCATACAGAATTTACCCCCGAATCAGTGAAAGCCATTGCTGTGGTTATGTTTTCTGGTATTGTGATAAAACACTGACCAAACCTCTTCGGGGAGGAAAGAGCTTAATTGGCTTACGGGTCACTCTCTATCGCTGAGAGAAGCCAGGGCAGGGATCAAGGCAGGAAACTGGAAGCAGGAACTAATGCAGAGACCATGGAGAGTTCCTGCTTCAAGCTGCCCTGAACCGGATGCATTTGTTCCCCTGCCACGTTCAGTGCTTCTCGCAAACAGTGCAGGACCGACCACCTGTCTAGGGACCACCTCCCACAGTGGGTTGGCACTCCCATAGCAAATGCCAGTCAAGGCCATTTCTTACAGATCTGTCCACGGCTCAATCTGTTAAAGCCAATTCCTCAGTCAAGATTCCCTATTCCAAAGTATGTCTAAACTCATGTCAGGTGCTAACTAATAACCAACAGAGTTTAGTAAATACTAAGAAAATAAAGGTTTGTCACCTTAGGTACATAAACAGATGCATAAAAAGGAAAACAACAATAAACTGGGTTCATCAAAGTTAAAAATATTCAACTTGCAAAAGGCCTTATTAAAAATAAAAACAGTTGGAGGTTGTAACACAGGCTTGTCCTTCCAATAATTGGGAGGTACAGGTTCCTGACCAGCCTAGACTACAAAGTGATACCCTGTTTTAAGACAAAACAAAACAAAATCAAACCACTCCACTTCCTAGAACCAAAACAAAACCCCACAAAAACAAGCTATAGAGTATGAGAATATTCTTACAGACTATGTGTCCAACTCTAAATTGTACCTGAATGTGTAGTGACCTCTTAAAACACACAGGCTGGGGTCATCACACAGATTAGCAAGTGGAAATCTCTGGATTCCATTCTCATCAATGCAAAATGGAAAAGAAAAACAGGTCAAAATACTATACAAAGCATTAACTTGTAACAGATTAAACTATTTAGAACCTAAGAATCTTGACCCACACTTTTAATCTCAGCACTTGTGAGGCTAAGGAGGGAAGAGTGCCACAGACTTGCAGCTAGCCTGTGCTACATAGACAGACCCTGTCTCAGAAAATAAAAAAATAAAAAAATAAAGAAAGCATTTATTTACCATACACTCATATCCCAATAAATGGGTCTTAAATTTTGCCTCAGAAAAATAAACACGTAACTCACACAAAACTCGACACATCTTTTAGCAACTTCATTTGCAGTATTTAGAAATGACTTCATTGTCCTTCAGTGAATGAGAGGCCAAAGGGAAACTCTGCTACATCCATTGTATGAAATAACACCCAGTCACATAAAACATCTAACCATGGATACATGCCTCTGTGGGATGAACATTGAGGAAATGAAGAAGAGCAAGGAAAGTTGACCTCAAGGTTACAGACTGCATGATTCCATATATAACCACTCCCCAAATGACAAAATAAGTGTTGTCTGCTAGTCAGGGACAGGCTGGTAAGAGAAAAGAACTGTGCATGGAGCTATAGATGGGTAGTCTGGGGATAGCACGGTGAGAGAACAGTTTTGGATCTGGGTTCCAGTGGTAGGAACACAAATTTACCAGTAGAAACACATATTTGCATAGCACTAATAAACATGCTTGTGGGTCCAGGGACCAGACTGTGCATGTCTTAGTCAAGATGGCTATTGCTGTGATAAAACACTATGACCAAAAGCAACTTGAGGAGAAAGGGTTTATTGGGCTTACGCTGCCATTATAACTGTTCATCACTGAAGAAAGTCGGGACAGGAACTCAAACAGGGCAGGAACCTGGGGGCAGGAGTTGATGCAGAGGCCACAGAGGAGTGTTACTTACTGGCTTGCTTCTCATGGCTTGCTCAGCCTGCCCAGGACCACCAGCCCAAGAGTATTCCCACCCCAAAAGGGCCCTTCCCCATCAATTATTAATTAAGAAAATGCCCAAAGACTTGCCTATCGCCCTATCCTCTGGAGACATTTTCTCAGTTGAGGTTTCCTCCTCTCATGTCTCCAGTTTCTGTCGAGTTGACATAAATCTAGCCAACACAGTACAGATATCCATTTCCTGGTTTTGATATTGTATTGCAGTTTTACAAGATATCATTGGATAAGAGGTACACAAGATCTCTTTGTATTATCATTGTTAAGACTTCCTGTAAATGTATCATAGAAAAAGAATGTAAAATATCATTTTACAGATAGTAAGTGGAAGCTGGAGAGATAGCTCAGTGGTTAAAAGTGCATAGTTCTTACAGAGGACCTGAGCTCAATTCCTAGCATCCACGTGGGGCAGTTTAGAGCTGCTTGTAACTCCAGTTTCCAAAGAATCCAGTGCCTTCTTCTGGCCTGTGAGGACAATTGCGTTCATGTGCACATCCTCACACACAGACACACCTATACACGCAATTTAAAATAAGCTTAAAAAGAGAGCAAGAGGCCAGGGAATAGCTTAGTCAGTAAAGAGCTTGCTGTGTAAGCATGAGGACTTGATTTCAGTTCTCAGTGCCCAGTTACTATGTTTAGTGTGGCATAATATGCTCATAATTCCAGGGCTCTGCTCAGGTGAATCCTCGAAGCTTGCTGGCCAGCCCGCCTTGCCAAATTGGTGAGTGCCAGGGAAAAGTGAAAGATTCTCTCTCAAGACACAACCTGGACTTTGTCTAAATGAAGTACACCTAGGTCTGACCACTGGCCTCACACACACCTGCACAGAAAGAACACACATGCAAAATGGGAGTAAGGATGATCTGTAAAACCTAATACTGTTTGAACCACTCATTTATATTTCAATTTTTAAAAGGTATGGAGTATCTAACATGTGCTGCTTTTGATAGAAGAAAAGGGGACATGGCAACATGTGCACTCTTTTTTTTTTTTTTTTTTTTTTTCTTTTTGACTTTTTCTCTGTGTAGCCTTGGCTGTCCTGGACTTGCTTTGTAGACCAGGCTGACCTTGAACTCTTAGAGCTTCGCCTGCCTCTGCCTCCCTGAGTGCTGGGATCACAGGTGTGTGCCACTGTGCCCATCTTACTTGTTCACTCTTTAATGCAAACAGAAGTGCATGGAAATGAAGATTAATGAGATTAGTTGTCTACAGAAAGTGGAGGTTTTAGATGGTGGGGTATGGTGGACAGGCTGAGAAAGGACAGATCCTTTCTTAAGTGTGTTTTATGTAGTTCCTCCTTATAGTGTAATAATGTTTTGCATATTTAAATTTTAAATAGGTAAAGTAGAGCAGAAAGGTTGATGTCCAAAAGAAATTCAAACAGAAGTAAATGATCTACTTGAACTAAAAGTGTATAAGTCAAGTTATAGAGGACAAGGATGGCAGGGTAGAAAGTATAACTTAATGTCTAGGAAAAGAGTAATGTAACCATTGCTTTCAGAGTAAAGACAAAAAGGATCTTATTAAAACTGTGTAATTTTGTTACAAACACTGTCATTCCAAGACGGAGAGATCAGCAGTTCTGAAATTATTTGTATAATAGGATTGAGCACAGAGTAAACATACAGCAGATAACAAAACCAGCTTCCCATTGTTTGAGAAAGAAACAATAAAGGAAGAAGGCTGGAAGAAACGCTGTGGTGTTTGGATTTGAACTAAAATCATCAGAATTATCTGTGATTACATGCATACATATACACACATACACACTCAGAGACAGAGACAAACAGAGACAGAGAGACAGACATGGAGAGTCCAAGCTAGAGATTGAAATCCTACAATGGACATGCATTCATTTTTCATGGCTACAGCAAAATACTTAAAGCTAGGCAATATGAAGGAAAGACTGATTTGTCTCATAGTTTGAGAGGGTGAGATTCCCAATTTGGTGCCAGTATTGACAAGATGGACGCCATCATGCTGGGAGCATGGGCAGGGGCCAGACTTGCCTTTGATAACATTTCTTTCCTGAGAACAAACTGGTGTTCCACGAGACATCAATTCCTTCTGCAATTTGATCATCTTTTAATAGACTTTATTTCTTCTGTATCAAACATTCATTAGTAGGGCCAGACATGGTGACATACTCCAAGTGCTGGGATTAGTACTTGGGAGGCAAAAGCAGGCAGATCTCTGTAAGTCTGAGGCCATAGTTTACATAGTGAGTTCCAGGACAGCCAGAGATACATAGTGAGCCCTTGCCTCAAACAAAACAAAACAAAACAAAACAAAACAAAACAAAACAAAACAAAACCAAACCATCAGTACTGACACACTGGGAACCAGGCTTCTGACAAGGATTCTTTGGGGAGGCAAATCCCACACTTGAACCAAAGCAGTAATTATAAGAATTAGAACTGCTGAGAGAAAATAGAAGCAAGAAATGCATAGCAAGGGGCATGTTAGTGGCTAGATCTTGATTTCCAAATATATTCTACAGTAAAAGGAGCCAGGGCCCTGGAAAAAACAGTCTATTGCAAGGTTGGCCACAAAGGTACCCTGAGCAGTGGTGACAGTGGGCATGCTGTAAAGGTCATGAGGGATTCCCAGTGGAGCTATCACAGGCTGACGCCAGGAAAACCTTATATTAGTTAATTACAAATCAAGACAAAACAGGAGGCAAAACTGAGCCGTGTTGTAGTCCCATGAATGTGCCCTTGAAGAGATGAGGCACGCTGAAAAGACAAATGAGTAAATTTGAAAGGGCTTCCAAAGAACAAATAGAGGACAGTTTTAGTGACAGATAAAACAGGGTCAACTGATTTGCAATTTTAATTCCCTGAACACTGAAGGTTTCTGAAGTATCTTTGCAAAATTCTTAAAAGTTTAAAATCAATTCCAAACAAAATACATGGAGAATAATTTACTTAAAGTATATTTAATTTAAATATAAAGAAAATATAAGCATACACTATACATATATACATACATAAACATATAATTTATCCTTAACATTGAGACTGTAAGCCATAGTTTAAATTGCATTCTTTACCTCTTTTCTTCAGCTGACCATTCTTTGGCAAGGCATGGGTTTGATACAGAACTCTAGTAAGTTTTCCTGAAACCCTCTGTCAGCACACAGCTTTCACATAGCAACCAAACATGAATTCATGAGCTTTCTCTTGGCTAAAGCTACAGCCTTATTGATCCGTACCTAAGTAAAAAGCATTGCACCCAAGTATAGTATATTTCCCCTCCAGATTAATATTAGCCCAGTCTGTCCATTCCATGTGATGCCTTAACAAGCTGCTAATTAGTAACAATATAAATCAACAGATCTGAAGACTGGAAATGCACTTTTTTTTCTTTTCTACAAAACCCAAGATTCCCTGGCAAGCAGGTGAGGTGCTGAGTTAGGAAAACAGAAAGGTCCTGTTAACAAGTAGCAAACTTGTCTTCACTGAGAGTTTAAATAAGGATAAAAAATAGTATTTTCTTTCGTTATTCCTTTTCATTCACAAAAACATAGAAGAATTCAGGAGAGTGTATATAGAGCATTTTAACTCATTGCTAAGGAGAGCTGACTCAAGGAATCCTGCTCTTTGAACCTGGAGAACCAGGGTGAAAACAGGAAAGGCCAGGAGTAGAAAAGTACTGAATCCAAGTCAAGTATCCAGCCAGGCTCCTGTCTCTACTACAGGATACAAACAGTCTTGCGCTCTATAATGATGCTTCAGTTAGGGAATTAGCACAGATAGAACCATGAACCCATCCATATCACAGATACGAACATTTTCTGTTGCCCAATGACATTGTGTTTGTTACAGCTGTTAGAACAAGCCATTGCATCTGTGTTTGTTGTAGAACTGATGTAGACAACCCTGTGCTGCCCAGTGATACAGAAGTAGTTGTGTGCCTCACACTATCACACATGCACAGTGTGTGGCCATGCCACCAACTCACATTGTTCTTTTTAAATCGCGCTCTGCCTACTTATAAAAAGTCTTCTGGAAAGCATGATGGTGTGTCTGGCAGCAGCCCTGTAAATCTTGTAATTACAGCATCTCTTGGTTAATTTGTACAGTTTACGTTCACAGAATGAAATCAATTGATGATGTATTCTCAGAACATGCCTCCCGAGTGCCTCAACACCTGTGAACGTGCCTGGCAGAGGAAGGATGGCAAGAAGGACTAAGCTGTTGACAACACTCTCCAGAGACCCCCCACGGTCCTGGTAGATTAAAGATAATCAAGGACACTGTACTTTAATGTACGCCATGGACCTTGAGACCTGAGGTGTCTCTGAGGAAAACGGGCTCCTTCATGTCCTCCTTTTGCTATTACAAAGCCAGTGAAATGGCTTTTAAAGATAGTTTTATCAGGGCAGAAAGAAACAGATGCCTGAGATCCCAACACTCAACAAGGCAGGAGGATTGAGAATCTGAAATCAGTCTATGCTAAATATTACTGAGACCCCCCTCTTACCCCAGACCAAAACAACAACAGCAGCCATAACAGTAAGAATAACATAACAGTCAGAACAGTAGCTCTGTTCCAGAGACAGCAGCTGAATCAGTCCTTCCAGTAAAGGTGCCGAATTTAAGGTCATGTATGGTTATAATAGCTATATATTAGATGCTTCAATCCATGGATTCATCTGTCTTACACACTTCAAGCAGACAATCTCACTAGAACATACTTTGAATCTTTCATTGAAGGAGATCCTGAATACTAGTCAACTATTAGAAGCGAACATTTGCAGAAGTCAAATGATACAGGTTGTCTTCATTTATGGTTTTTTTTTTTTAATGGACTGTCAAGGTATCCATAAATCTAATCTGTGACCATTTTCTCTGAATCTGGATGTTCCCCTTTCCCTATGCTAAGCAGATAGAAATCTAGCCAGGGCCTGGACAGAGTAAAAAATCAGGTAGCGATACATCCTAGCTTGCTTTCTACTTCTGTGATTAACACCATGACCTAAAGCAAGTTGGGCAGGAAATGGTTTATTTCATCTTACAGCTAACAGTCTGTCATGGAGGGGATCTCAGGGTAGGAACTAGAAGCAGGAATTGAAGCAGAGGCCATGGAGAAATGTTGCTGACTGGCTTGTTCTCCAGGCTTATACTGAGCTACCTTTCTTTTAAACTTCCCAGGACCCCAGGGTGGCAGCATCTGCAATAGGTTGGGTCCTCCCATATCAGTCATTTATTCAAATAATGCCCTTCCCAGACTTGCTGATAGGCCAGTCTTATGGAGGCATTTTCTCAGTCGAGGAGTCATGTTGCCTGATGACTCTAACTTTTTTTGTTAAGTTGACAAAAGCTAAGCTGGACAATTAGAAAAGACTAGCCAAGGGCTAGAGAGATGGCTCAGAAGTTAAGAGCACTGGCTATTCTTCTTAACAGGCCCTGAGTTCAAGTCCCACTCTAGTTACCTCGAACCTTGAGTGCCTTTCTCCTAAAGCGCTGTGTGCTTGTCAGAGCCCATCTGTTATTAGTTGTAAGGACTGGATTTTACTCCCCAGAAGTATAAGATCTGAAAATGAGACAGTTTTCATTTTTTAAATTTAATTTTATATCTAATGTAGCTTTTAAATTTCCACCTCTACTCTTCAAAATCTTTTATCAGGTCCTTAATTCATTTTGTTCACTTCAGCCTTATCAGCATGACAATTTTCTCTTCAACTCCTGTCCCTGATTGCTCACTAGCTGTTCCTCTGCTGGCTGACCATGATATGACAGATGTGTGGAGCCATCAGCTTGGCTGGCATCCAGAACCGGCAAATTTCTCCAGGGAAAAAGCAACTTCAAGTTCACTTCACAGGTATTCACTCCATGGAATAGTAACTTTTTGTGTTTATTACTTCAATGACTCTGCATTACTTACACAAATATTTTTGTTATACATTATGACTTTTCCAGTTCTTGAAGGGTTATCATCCTTCCCAAGATATTCTCTTGCCTAGAAGCAGAATTAACGATCTAAATTTGAGCTAACTTTGCAACAGAGGAAATAGATTTCACGACCACGGGTGGCTTCACAGGCAGGGATCACAGGTGTACATAGGATGAATCTGACTTAATTTCATAGCTTAGCACTTGTGCATGCCCTTTCTAAGACTCTGGGAAGGGTCCTAGTGATGCAGTCACATAAACAGGTCACCTGTAGTTTAAGATACCCACTCCCTTTTAATTTTCATATCAATTGGTAATGAAGTAGCTGTGAGAATTTTATCGTCTAAGAGACATGTTATACAGTCCTGTGCATACACAGATAACAATCATTAGCCTTTCTGGAGTAGGAATAATGTACCAGTTGCGTATGGGCCACTGTGATGACAGAAACAACTTGAGGAAGATTTGTTTTGGTTGTGGCTTGGCAAAGGTTTAGTCATCAAGGCTGGATGGGCATGGCAGCCAATCTTAGTCCACGTCAGTTTGAACAGAGATCCAGTCATACAGCAATGGGGCAGAAAGGCCAGGAAGAGAGGGAAGGAAGAAAGGAAGAGGAGGAGAAGGAGAAGAAGGAGGAAGAGGATGATTAGGAATAATAATAAGAAAAGTGTAAAGATCACAGAGAAACGATTACAGTGACTCAAGGAAATGTACTACATGAACCAAACCTAAAAGCAGTAGAAGAAAAAAAATGTTAATAAAGATGAAAAGTTGGATGAAATAAGAATAACTCCCTTATCCAGGAAAATAAATAGGAAATTGTTTATGTAGTCATAAAAGGGTTCACAATTATAATAAAGGAAAAACACTACTAATATACATGTAGTAATGTGGGTAAATTTCAAAACATCATTCACACTTGAAGAATCTAATAAAAGTTTACAAACTACATACATAAAAGTTTTGGTTTAAAGAGAAGTGTATGGTGCCCAGACCAAGCACCCCACACCCGTGAAGCTGTCAGGACTCAGTGGAACGGCACACATTGTAGTAAAAGTGACCACATGCAGAAGATTGACTAAACAAGGAAATATATTGAGGAGCCTGATTTCGTCTACTTGGAGAAAGGAAAGGGAGAAAACCTGCAGAACTCTACAACTTGGGTTGGAGTTAATGTATCACTTAAAACTCGTGTACTTAATGTGTACAGATGAGTGGACTGGAAAGAGGTAGGGAATTAAATACTAATGGGTACTTGCACTCTTAAATCATGCTTTCTTTTCCATCCCCTAATGAAGGGATCCCTGTGGAGAAATGTCCAGAACACTGCAGAGAAATGGCCATTCCAGGCATGCCATGTGCTGAAGTTAAAGAAGTGTTTCTAGAGCCATGAGAAAAGGACAAATGGATGTAGTGGTAGCTTGAAGAGACCAGGGAAATCTGAGTGTCCAAATAATGACTGGAAGAAATTTCAGCTAATAGAATGGGGAGCGATCACATGAGTCCAAATTGCTTTAAGTTTGTGAACAAGAAAGTGGGCGTTTGGTAGAGTGGCAACTAATTAATGTGGAAGAACACAAGACTGTAAAAGGAGCATTTCAAAACGATGGTGTCACAGATGCAGATGAGCGTCATTGGGAATGCAGGAAGTGGGAGTGAGGGGGGGTTAGCTAGTCAAGCAAAGGAGGCCAGCACAGTTTCAATGGATATCTAAAGGATTTTTCTTGGTTAAATCAAAGGGTGAAAACATGACCTTAGATGCTCTCTTAGGAAATAAAATTTTTCTTCTCATCAAACTAACTAAGCAGTGAAGAGATGTGGTGGCACATCCTTTTAACCCCAGTACTTAGGAGGCTGAGGCCATCCTGATCTACATTGGACCCTGTCTCCAAAAATATCAAGGAAGCAAACAACAGCCATTACATGGTTTTGGAAAACTATCTGTATAGCTTACAAAAAGAAAAAAAAATAAATTCCTACTGAGCACAAAACTTAGTTTCCATTTGATAAGGCACGTTAGTTCCACGCCATCCTTTTTAGTGTTTGAAAAAGTTGAGTCTCATCCATCCCTGGAGGGAAGTTTCTTCTTGAGATAATCAGTGATGAAACAGCCATCGTTTCACAGGTCCCCCGCCTGTGTCCCATTGGGTCAAGTGCTGGCTTTGCCGCTATAAACAGAAGAATTTGGTGATGTAGGGTCAGGATTTCTTCCACAGACCAAAAGAAACACTGGTCTTTATAGAGAAAGTATTTTTATCCAGCTTTGCAAGACTGATAGGAAAAACTAATCTCTAAAAATAACAGTAAAACGGCATGGCACCAACCCTGTACAGTCCAGTCCTGAGTGACACTTCCTCTTCACTGTCCAGTTAACTGGGCTTGAGGACCTCAGGACTTCTTCATAGCAAGTGAAACTAAAGAACTTTAATTCATTTTGCCAAAATGAGTATATGGCTAAACAGTACAGAAAGGTGCCTTTGTGGTCTGTGCACTTCAAATTAATTCTACTTTTATTCAAGGCTTCTTGGACATCAAAACAAAGTCATCCTTCCAAATGCTTAAATTGGTGGTAAGTAAATATATGTATAAAAACTTCTAAGAACTCCGATTAAGGTATTGGATGTTGGTGGTCTCAGTGGGAACTCTGGGCTGCACAGCAGGTCAGCTTTTCCTTCTGCTTGCTGCTCAAGCAGATCTGGACTCTTAGGAAAGCAACCTAAGCTGGAGGAACGCATTAAACCCAAGCTTCTGCCTTCAGGGTTCATCTTTTCACAGCTAATTTTTATTAATTTTTTCTTATTAGCAATGGGGAAAAAATAACTCCTATTATTTATGTTTATAATGCAGCAAAGCAGGATGGCATGTTAAAGAGCCTCTCATAGAGGAATGAGGTAATTTGAGGAAACATAAGTAAACAGTTATTGTATGGAGAGGTAAATATCATCTCTATCCCACCACAGAAAATAAGACTGACTTTCAAAGTGCTTAATTCACTTGCTCAGCTGTACAGTTGGCTGACTTGGAACTGACCCTGGTTACCTTTCTTGTTCCAATGTTCTTTGCATCATAAAGCTTAAAGGTCTCTTTTCTCTCACCTTCCTGAGTATTCAAGCTCAGATAAGGGGCAAGGAAATTCAAGAGGGGGAATGAGAAATACAAGGCCAATCCATATGCAGGCTAAAAAAAAAATAATAAAGTCATGCATTATTGATTGAATAAGCATCCTGAAGTTTGGATTAAGATACTCTCAGATGACCACAGATAAAACTTGTAAGCCCCCCAGAAGCTTTCTAAAACAATCAATGACCAGTGTCAGCTTTAACCTCACTGCTGTGCCCCCACATAATCCAAATGTTTTGTTGTGCTGGCTGAGTGAATGTGTGTTATTCTAAAGAAGAATGATATCACCCTAAGGTGCTGCAATGTAAGTTTGCTTGAAAGGAGAGAAACTTATTCTGTGGCCTCAAAGACACCAGCAGTGACTATGAGCAAGCAGAGTAAGAGTTAGGGTGCAAGAATAAGAGCATGGCTCATGTAGTTTTATTAAGGCAGCTAAGAATATCCTAACTTTTTTTTTTAATTAACAAACACCTTTTTCTAAGGTTAATGAAGTCCGACTTCAAAAATATTCAAAACACAGAACGATACCAATAATATCTGCAGATGTTCTTTTAGGAGCTCATAAACATTTGAGGTTCTCACTTGTTGGCGGATGGGCACACCCAGAAAGCTCAGGGAGGCACAGTGGAAGGATCTGAGCCTTGAATTCTCCTATTCTCTTCCCTGATTCCTGTATGTTTCTCTGCTGCTCTTCTGCTCCAACCTTCCCTACTACAGTCATAAATACTCTTCCTTGTGCCGTGACTTTGGAGTGTGAGAGGATTTTACACGTCACAGAATCAGGAATATATTACGTTGTTCACAAAGCAGTTATAAATTATGACTCTCAGAGTAAGGGGTCCATTGGATAGAAATGAGTCAACTAGCTTTCTCTCCCTTATCTATCATGAGGCTTCCTGGAGAGAGGTAGTCTTTTGCTGAGTTCTCATGAGAAATATCAGAATCAAGGGCCCAGGTGGGTCATTGCTCATGTTGGAGACAGAAACATATGCAGTGCCCTTAATGGTGAAATGTCCTTGGCAATAACACAGAGCTCGTTTCATTCCTTAGCATCAATTAGGGAGACTTTATGAGGTATCTAGTGAGGACCCAGTTTAAAAGTGGAAGTGTCTCTATCAGTTACTGCCCCAAGACAGCAAGCCCTTGGTGACCTGGGCACAGCCATTCAAATAGTATGGACTTGGGGTGATTCACTCTTGTAAGACAAAGACATATAAACTGTATTATGTTAAGTAAGGCGTGTTCCCAGCACATGGGAGGGTAAGGCAGAAGGATAAAGCCAACGTCGGCTACATATCAAGTTTGAGGCTAGCCTTGACCACATAAGACCCTGTCTGAAAACAAACAGAAACAGCAAAAATGAAACTGTGAAATATGTGAAATTTGTCTTTACTAATTTTATCCTGTTCTTTCTGGTTCCCACATTTCTTGGCAATGTATGCTTTGGGCTAAAAGGAAAAAAGAGTGCTTCTGCCATCCAAGCTTAAGTGTTCTCATAGATTCATATCATACTTAAGAAAGTACTGAGTTAAGGAATAAAGAAATTAAATTTCTTATAAAGATTTGACTCTGATGGCAATTGAAGTATTAACTAAAGTTACACTACTCTGAAATTAGAAACCCAAATAAATTGGGGAGTAAAGCAATTAACAATATTATAAAAGAAACATGTGCTTATTTTAAAGCAGAACAGACAACTGGCAGATTAGTTGGCCAAGGCTCTTTTGCTTCCCTCTGCCCTCCTCTCTTTCCCAGGGATGAGTCTCTTCTGTGTTCTTCAAGGTAACTTTTAATTTGAATAGTAATAATTACATGCTGTATGCTGTATATTCTTTAGATGGGTGGAATCATACTACACAACTCTTCAGTAGTATTTTTTTTTGCTTAAAAGATATACTGAAGACTGGGAATTCAGCTAAGCTGAATGCTTACCTGCCTTGCCTGAAGCCCAGGGTTCTGTCTCAGCATTGCTAAGCAGAGAGCAGTAGAGCACACCTGTTAGCTGTGCTCCAGAGGTGGAGGCAGGAGGAGGACAGTTCAAGGTCAGCCTTTGTTTAACAAGAAGTGTCAAATAAGTTTGAAAACTTGTCTAAAAAAAAAAACAAACAAACTTAAAACTTAATACCTCTATATATGACCATATACCTCAGATCTCTTAAAGGAGATCTGGGAATGGTCCCTAGAGAGTCAGTGTTCTGGAATTAGTGGAAAAACCCAGCACTCTTTGTTACCATTTTTGGTGAATGGGACCAAAGCTGAAAAGCATGATTTCTGATAGCGATTGAATCATAAAGTAATTTAGATTATCGTTGAGAATTTCTTGGGAAATATATTCTTAACTGCCAGATTGGTCACATAAGTACCTGAAGAAAATATAGAGCTGTGGTTAGATTCCTAAAACACCCCAGCACCGTGATACAGCTGCTGAATGTCTGTGCTCTTGGGGACCAGGTACTGCCAACAGTCTACACAAAAGAGAACACTCATACTTAGGACGTGTTTCCTTGGCCCCTAGGATTGAAGCTGACTGTTGGGGTATGGCTGACTCCTGAGAAAGTGAACACTATAAAAGGTCCAACTGAATTCTGAGCACCTCAGCCCTTCCAGCACTGTGGCTGCTTTGATTCACATGCCTCTGTTCTCACCAGGGTCAGGCTCAGTGGGGTGCATTTGTGATTCTCAACAGGCCAGAAAATTTACTCATTTCTATACTGGGTAGTTTATGTCAACATGACACAAGCTAGGGTCATCAGAGAGGAAGGAGCCTCAGTTAAGGAAATGCCTCCAAGAGATAGGGCTGTAAGGCATTTTCTCAATTAGCGTCAATGGGGAGTAGAAGGCCCAGCCCACTGTGGGTGGTGCCATTCCTGGGTTAGTGATAATGGGTTCAATAAGAAAGCAGGCTGAGCAAGCCTTAAGGAGCAAGCCAGTAAGCAGCACTCTCCATGGCCGCTGCTTCAGCTCCTGCCTCCAGGTTTCTGCCCTGTTTGAGTTCCTGTCTTTATTTCCCTCAGTGATAAAGAGCAGATGTGGAAGTGTTAGGTGAATAAACCCTGTTCTCCCCAGCTTGCTTTTTGGTCATGGTATATTTTTTTCGGTAATAGAAACCCTAACTAACCCTTACAAATGAGGAACCAGAAGATCAGAGGACAAGACCAATTCTCAGAACAGTGAAACTAGGTACAGGAGGGAGCTGGGGTGGATGAGCCAGGCCTGCCAGCCTCAGACATCACTTGAGCAGACAGTCCTGTGTAGGTGGATTCTGGGACATGAGAATAAGAGGGTAAGTCTCTCGACGTTGCTATAACACCTGGATTCATTTGAGGGAAGGGCAGAAATGGTGGAGAAATGAGGCTAACATATATTTTTTTAATGCCTACAACCAGAGACGCTCACTGGTTCTGGAGAGAGAGTAAAGTGAATTCAGATAACAGGGGCCATATCTGTAGCCACCCCCGACCCCTCGCTGGCAGATACCCAGGTAGAAAGACCCGGGAACGGCCATCCATCCACAGAACAGCAAAACACCAAAGGAGAAGATCTGTGACTGCAGGAACCGATGAAGTGCTGTAGCCTTGACATCACTGTGGTAGAAACTGTTAGGAAGACATGAACACCTCTGAAAGGTTTGACAGACGCACTCACTTTTCACACTAACTGGATCAGCGTTTGAACACATGAAACTCCAGCACCATCACGTCATACCTGTTTGGCTCATCCAGTAAACACGTTCACCAACTTCCTGACCGCTTGTGTTCCAGGGACCCGGAGGCTGTGCTGTTTAGCATGAGTCTGACGAACGAGAGCGCCTCACAGGAGTTCATTCTCTTAGGGTTTTCAGATCGGCCATGGCTGGAGCTCCCGCTCTTTGTGGTGTTCCTGGTGTCCTACATCTTGACCATCTTTGGGAACATGATGATCATTCTTGTATCCCGCCTGGACTCCAAACTCCACACCCCCATGTACTTTTTCCTCACTAACCTGTCCCTGCTGGACCTGTGCTACACCACAAGCACAGTGCCACAGATGCTGGTCAACATTTGCAGCACCCGGAAGGTGATCAGCTACGGTGGCTGCGTGGCCCAGCTCTTCATCTTCCTGGCCTTGGGTTCAACGGAATGTCTTCTCCTGGGTGTCATGTCCTTTGACAGGTTTGTAGCCATCTGTCAGCCCCTGCATTACTCAGTCATTATGCACCAAAAGCGCTGCCTCCAGTTGGCAGCTGCATGTTGGATCAGTGGCTTCAGCAACTCAGTATTGCAGTCCACGTGGACCCTTCAGATGCCACTGTGTGGTCACAAGGAAGTGGATCACTTCTTCTGTGAAGTCCCTGCCCTCCTCAAGTTGTCCTGTGTGGATACGACCGCTAATGAGGCAGAGCTGTTCTTCATCAGTGTGCTGTTCCTTTTAATCCCCGTGACTCTCATCCTCATATCTTATGCTTTTATTGTCCAAGCAGTGTTGAGAATAAGGTCAGCGGAGGGTCGGAGAAAGGCCTTTGGGACATGTGGCTCCCACCTGATTGTGGTGGTCCTCTTTTACGGCACTGCTATCTACATGTACCTGCAGCCACCGTCCCCTGCCTCCAAAGACAGGGGGAAAATGGTGTCCCTCTTTTACGGAATCATCACCCCCATGCTGAACCCCCTCATCTACACACTGAGGAACAAGGAGGTGAAGGGCGCGTTCAGGAGGTTGATGACAAGGGTCTCCTTGGCCAGAAAATAAAAAAAAACAAATATTCCAATGATAAGCATATTAATACATCTTGATAAATTATATTGTTTTGTTCCCTATTGACCCAATGTGATGATCTTCCTCAAATAAAATCTTGCTGAGAGAACTTCATCAGTGTTCTGCTGCCTGGGTATATTCACAAGCCCCAAAAAGTGGCTGTTTGTGTTCCTCCCAATCTGCTGGTCCTACAAGGTGCTTATTTTCAAGCTTTATACCATTTGGGTGATTTGTGAGGATTCTTAGACTTCTCAGCATCTAAAGTAAGAACCCGAGAATCCTTTGCACAAAACAATGCATTTAATATAGGCACAGATGCAGCCAAGCACACAAACATGCTCCCACACTCCTGCAAACGTGTGCAGAGGCTCTAACAGACGTCTGCAGTGATGGCCTGAAGACTCATCCTTTGAGACCCGGGTGAAATGTTAGCTTTATCTCCGTACCCACACAATTTAAATTCCGCAGTGACTTCCCACCATAGTTTATTAAAAACGACTACTATTTTATCTCTAGAGTTTATATCTCTATTAAATTGAAGCCATATCTTGTTTTATCTACCAAAAAAACCACACAAAACTAAAGCAGTATTTTAACCTTGAATCAAACTGCTTTTTGACATATGTAAATGTACATGTAAAGGGCATGATCGGATGTATCAAGTGCTTTCAGCATCTATTGAGACGAGAGTGAGGTTTTGTCTTTCCTGGCGCGGTGTAGCCTTCTTACTTGTCGGACCATCCCTGGATCCCACTCGGTCACGGTGAGTAATCTTCTAAGTACACTGTTGGATTTGGCTTCTGAGTGTTTCCTGGTGTATTTATTTAGTCATGTTCATCACAGATGTCACCCTGCAGTCTTATTTTGTCATTATCACTGTGTCTTTGTCAGCTTTTGCGTCAGGGTAAATGCTGGCATCATAGAACATACTTGGAATAATTCTCTCCTTAATTTTGTTGGCGTCATTTAAGTAGAGTTAACATTAGTTATTCTTCAGTCTCTTGGTAGGACTCTGCCGTGAAGGCCTCTGGCCTTGGGCTTTTCATTGATGGAAACCTCTTCATTGCTATTCACTGTTATTGATCTTTTCAGATTTTATATTTCTTTGTGGCTTAATTTTAGCAAAGTGTGTCTCCAGGAATGTGTTCATTTTTTTTCTAGGTTAGTTATCAAATTTGTTGACATAAAGATGTTCATAATAATCCCTAATAATTTTATTTTGGTTGTTTCCTTTTCCATCTCCTCTCTTATCTGAGTTTTCTCTTTTTCATATTTAGCAAGCTAAGGGTTTGAAAATTTTGTTTATATTATTGAAGTAAAATCTTAGTTTCATTGACTGTTTACTATCATTTATTAGTCATTAGCTCTGCATGAACTTTATTACTTCTCCTTTTTGGCTGATTTTGGTTTTAGTTTATTCTTGTCTTCCTCAGTCCTTGAAAGACAATGTAGCAATTGTCACTTTGCCTCCCACTTTCTCCCTTCCTTATGTAGTTCTGATGTAGTTGCTTATAATGTATTTTCTTCATTCTTTCATTTGCTTGGCACATTTTCTGTTACATTGTGTCTCTCCTCTAATTTGTTTCAAGATATATCTTCTGAACAGAATTACTTTTACTTTTTTTTTTGTGTGTGTGTGTTGTTTGTTTTTTCAAGACAGGATTTCTCTGTGTAGCCTTGGCTGTCTGGACTAGCTTTGTAGACCAGGATGGCCTTGAACTCACAGCAATCAGCCTGCCTCTGCCTCACTGAGTGCTGGGATTACAGGTGGGTGCCACTACGCCCAGCTCCAGAAATGCTTTTTAAAGATCAATTTTATTTGTATTTTTATGTCTGTCTGTAGAAGTGTATGTGGATGTATGCGGAGACCAGAAGCGGGAAACTGATCCCTTGTAACTTAGGTTATAGATGCCCAACATGAGTAGTGGAAACCAAAGTTTTGAGAATCTTCTGAAGACTAGCACGTACTTTAACCATCCCTCCAGCATTCTCGCGGAACAACTTGTGTTGGGAGTAAATGAAAGAACGGTGGTAGCGTACGTAGCAGTAGATTATTTAGACAGTGACTCATGAGTCTGCAGGTCAGCTGTAGGTTCCTCTAGTTGGGATCCAACCACTTGGGAGGTGGAAGCAAAGGATCCTCTGTTCCATGTCAGCCTGAGCTAGTGAGATCCTGCCTGAAAGGAACAAAACCAAAAACTAAAAATTAAAAAAACAAAACAAGTACACTGAACTGAAGCAAAGATCACCCAGGGTGGTCCTAGTCTCCATGGATCACCCAGGGTGGTCCTAGTCTCCATGGATCACCCAGGGTTGTCCTAGTCTCCATGGATCACCCAGGGTCAACTGCTCGGGGGCGGCACCGCTCACAGTGGCCTAGGTCTTCCTACATGAATCATTAAGAAGACACACCACAGACCAGTGTACTAGCCAGTCTGATGGAGCCATCTTGTTAATTGAGGCTTTCTCTTCTCCGATGACTCTAGTTTTGTGTTAAGTTGACCAGAAAGCAAAACATAATACCAAAACAAACAAACAAACAGAAACAACAACAATAAAAAAGCCAACTAATCAGCACAGGATACTTGAGTCGTATCAATAGTAGAAAACTGCCAAAACCCCTTCCTAAGAATCACTGCGTTTCTGCGGCGTTTGAGAGGTTATCGCTGGATTTACACCTTGTGAAAATTTCTAAAGCTTATCATCATGTTACTTTTTCTTTTATTTGTTTGTCAAATTTTTGTATGTGGTGCTTGGGCTTTCGGCATGGTAGGTAAACATTCTACCAAGACCTGTATGCCCATCCTTGTCACCATTTCTAAGACAAAGACATAGACCAAGGAAGCATCACAGAAGGACAAGATGCAGGCTTCCAGACACTTACAGTTTTACTTTATGATTTCTTTCTTGACCCTCTGGGGGTAAGCTGATCCAGAGTAAATTGTTTAATATTGATGCATTTGTTCAGCTTCCAACTTTCTTGCTACTAGTTTTTAGTTTTTTTACACTGTAGTTAGAGTGGAATGTGTGTGTGTGCAGTATTACTTCAGTTCTTTCAGATTTGTTGAGACAAAAAGAAACCATATTTTAAGGACACAAATAGAACAATGGTAGATTGCTCAAGGAAAGGGGGCTAGAACACTAGCACCAATCAAAGGAAACCTGAATTGGCTAAAAATAAATTTCAGATCAAGAAACATTATCGGGACTTCATCATCATTTGCTTCAGAAGGTATAGAAATTTCAAGCACACGCACACATAGTACACCTTCAGGATATAGGGTGAAAATCTGGGACACAGAAAGAAGAGCAGTCAAATCCACGATGACAGCTGGATATTTTGGCAGATACAGGAGCAGCTCTGGATGCTGCTCTCTGTCACATAGAGAAATTTACGTTAGCAACTGCACCTCCTTCCGCAAAGCTGCTCCGGACCGCTTGCATCATGGAAGACAGGTGCCTGTGTGTAGCTTAGATGCTGTGGTAGGCGCTGTCCTCCAGTTACCACCAGACAGATTGCGAGTCACGGAAGCAAAGTGTCCTCTGTGAGGAAGCGCCTCCTTGAGGACAGGATTTAGGTATGTTTGGGGGATGAAGGAGACGTGGTAGGGTAGTGCGGGGTGGGGTGAGGTGGCTGGCTGCTGAGTTTGTGAGTCAGTGAAAAGTGGAGCAGTGGACTGCGGTTCAAATGAAGACACGTGTTCAAAAGATGGTGGTGCCCATGTGTCCCTGGGATCGAGTTTCATCCGTCGGGTATAAAGCTGTCACACTTATGTAGGCTCAAGGGAAGAGTTGCTAGTCTTCTAGTCTTCTGACTGATGTTTTAAAGCAAAAGTGTGGCCATGGGAGCCAACTCAGGAGATAGGAAGCGAAGAAGGGCAGAAAAAGATATAAATTATCTAACTTTGGAATTTAGACAGGAGCTTCATATGTGTGTAAAGAGAGGAAGGATCTGAGCAGAGGAAAGCTATGTGCACAGTGACACAGTTGCAGTCTGTGAAGTGTAGGCTGGATGTTCATTGTCTGTTCTCCAAGGTGCAGGGACGTGGTTGTCCTCTCAGAGCTGGAAGGGGGTGATCTGAAGGTGGCAAAGTTTGTCTTTCATCTCCTGTTCTGCCCCAGGCACACGCCCAAGGCAGACCACAGAAACTAGACCCCTTCATAACCTCCGAAATATTATTTCAGCCTTCCCCTTCTTTTCTGTGTAACAGCTGGCTAGGAAGAAATTTCATGAGCTACCTCATCTGGTAAGACATTCCAGGAGGTTGTCTCATCCTAAATGAGGGAGGAACCAGTGCAGCCGGGTAGAGTCTCTAGACAGGCCATCTTAGGGCACCCATTTAGCCTGTTTCTGTTTCTTCACACTTCTTTTTCGGTACAAGCACATTTCTACTGCCCATAGTTCATCTGCTAGAATCATAAAGATAGATGGCTCTCCCCGGGTCTTTAAATGGTCTATCTCTAGGCTCTGACATCATGTCAAACTTCGACCAAATGTATTTGTTGCGCTTTTTCTTATTAATCAATCTCTTTCCTTAATTGAGATGTTGTCTCTGTTCTTTATGATGGACAGGAAAGGAATTATATCTCCTTTGATGTCGTTACACCAGGAAAGACAGCTGTTCGGAATTTAGAGGACAGGGGAGCATGATTATATCATATAATATTTTACTCAGGGGCTAGCTCCTCTCATTGTCTGACTCAGGCTAAGAGGGGCCAAAGGTTAGTTAGTGAACACTTTGTTCTGACTGAGACAATGGTGAGCAGCTCAGCTCACCGCTTGTGAGACAAATAATGAGAATCTGGCTTTGTTTTAAGTAGGCAAGCGGGGCATCTGGGCTGGAGAGATGGCTCAGTGGTAAAGGTACTTGGCACTCACTCTTGATCACCTGAGTTCAGTCCCAACATCTTAGGGCCGAAGGAGAGGATCAACTTCCAATGGTGGTCCTCTGACCTCCACGTGCAGGCACACACACAGACACACAGACACGCACACACACACACGTACCCAGGCGCGTATCCACATATTCATGTATGAGTACACACGCATACCAGAAACATGATAATAACAAAGTAAAACTTTCAAAACGACGAGTAGCATGTGAGTCTTAAGTCGTCAGTGTGGGGTGAGAGCAGATAGAAACATGGCTTCCGAGGCCTCCAAACTGGGGGTAACCTTCTCTGAACCCCCTGCCTTAGCTTTACCTCTGCCGTAGGGACATCTTTTTTTGTGTGTGCAGATCTTCCCATAACAGCGTTCTCTGTAGAATGAGGCCCTTTCCTCTCTGGCGGGAGTCCCTTTCTGTCTTTGCAATAGAAATTTGGCATCAACGCCTCCCCTAAATGCGGAGAGGTGGATGGTTCTGGACAGCGGAGCTCTGGAAACACGAGTAGACTTTCTGAGCAGAGTTCTGAACTGCCATGGTCTCTCTCCCCACTGACGCTTCAAAGAGCCTCTCCCTCCTCAGCGCATGTGCTGTTTGCTTGTCTGAACCATATTCTGAGAAGAAACCCTTTATCAAGAATGACCTGCAAATTCTCTGCCTCTCTGTGGCTTGCGTTTACAGTTCTCGGCAGTGCCTTTTGCTGAACAAGTTTTACGTGTTGATTCAACGCTGAATATTCTTTCTTCTCTATCACTTTAGATTTAGATTTTGAGGCTACATACATAAAAGATTGGTTTGTTGGAGGGTTGTTTTTTCATTTTCTTTCTCTCCCCTCGTCCCTCTGCTTCTCATTCACTCACCACGAAGCTCCACCCTCAGTTTCTATCCCAAAGTATATTTTGAACGTTCAAGGTTTTTTGTTTTTGTTTTTTAATTTTTTTTCCGGAGAGAATTTCTCAGCTTCACCTTTGACTAACTTAAACTTGGTTTTCTACCATCAGAATGTTTTTTTTTTTTTTGCAAAAACACTCCCCCCCCAAAAAAAACCTCACAACAACAACAACAACAACAACAAAAAACTGCTCAGAGAGAATGTTTCTTGAACTCATGACGTGTGTCATAAGGAAGTCGGCAGAGCAAAATAAGGAGCTTTTAATCTTTGTCTTCATACATGACATGATGTGCTTGTGTAAGCTGTTTTTCCAGCATGTAAGGAACTCGGAGAAAACTCAGATTGGCTTCGTATCTCCTGAAGTCCCGAGCGTGCTCATTTCATTCTTGCCTTCTTTGAACCCTCACTCCCCTAGCTGGGGATCTCCGTCGATCACCCGGGGAAAACCAGATTTAAAAAGCAGCATTCCTGGCCTTTCGGCATTCCTGGCCTTTTCTTCTCCCTTTAAGCTTCTGTTCTTCGCATTTCTCTGTCGATTACGTTAACAGCAATCACACCCTGAGTGTACTGCACGAAATCGTTTAACGCGAGCTCACTTTTAGGGCTCGCTCCACTAAAGGGAATTAATCCCACGCAACCCGGGCCGGAGCTGCTGAGGTCACGCCCTCCTGCTGACCTTCCGCCGGCCACCAGCAGGGGGCAGCACGGAACCCCGCAGACCTCCCTGGCGGGTCCGCCAGCCGGTGCCGAGTACCCGCGACACCCAAGGCTGCAGCGACTCGGGAAGACGCTTCGCCGAACGTTACTCGATAAAAGCGTAAAACGACAATAGGGGTTTCTACGGAAGTCGTGTATTTAGACGAACTCAGAAGGGGGAGGAAGGTGATCATTTGTAAGATTACTACAAGACTCATCTTCATAAGCATTGGTGGTTCAGTGGTAGAATTCTCGCCTGCCACGCGGGAGGCCCGGGTTCGATTCCCGGCCAATGCAGCTTCCTTTTTTCTTTTTTTTTTCTTGCTGAGGGAACGTTTTGCAAACATAATCTGCCTCAGAATCAGTTTTGATTACTCGTCTATGGCAGTCATACTTTAATTAAAATCTCTCTCTCAAATGAAAGGGACCGGTAGGTGAGCGACAGGTTGCTTTTCTAAAGAAACATTGAATTTCCGAGAACTTACTCGAGCTGGTTTCCTAGGCAAGCCAGATAGCTGTTCCGACCAGGGCGGCCTCTGCAGGAAACTATGAAGGTCAGAATTCCAGAGCTACCTCCCGTGACCAGCAGAGTGGCGCAGCGGAAGCGTGCTGGGCCCATAACCCAGAGGTCGATGGATCGAAACCATCCTCTGCTAAGTCCAATTTTTTTTCCCGCCACAAAGAAAAGCTTTGTAAAAGTAAAGCTTTACCGACTGTCCTCTACTGTCTGCTTGCAGAAGCTTGCTGAGTCGCGTAAAAACATGACAGTTAAAGCACGCAGCGCTCAATATTCCTTCAAGGTGAAAACTGCGCTTTCGGTTAACTGGGTGATGGTGACAGAGAGGGGGTCCTGAACCCAGCCACCGAAGAAGCATGCGGGGGGGGGGGGCTGACTGTGCTGCAAATAAACCGTTGGAAGAAACTATTTACAGCTAGTCGGGTTTTAGAGTGTCAGCCAAAGAGATAAGGAGCAGCATTTTCCTCCAGCTCGCTTTTCCCTCCTCGTCAGGATGGCGGCTTTCTTCCTTTATTCTTTCAGAGCTCTAGACGTTGACTGCGGACATTTCCCAACCTCCAAATTTCTAGACATGACCAGAAAGCGTGGGGCAGTCGCCTCCAGGCAGAGAACTGAGTGTTTCTGGTGAGGTTTGGAGAAGGAAAAAGGGACAGAGACCCACACATCAGCCTCACCTTCCTATAATCAACATCTGGAAACAAAACAAAACAACAAAAACCAAACCAAATCAAAACAAAACCAAAAAAACCCCAAAACTGTCATCTCATCAGTTATGGTCAATCTCCATTGACTTGTAAGATATCCTGACACATCAAAGGCAGCCAAAGTTCCCATTATTGTTGTTTGGTCATTCCCTGAGAGGACATCCTAGACCTTTCTTTGTCCACCTCCAAGACTTTGGTAGTTTGTTCTGACAACTCTTACCTCTTTGACACTGCTCCAAGCCAAGTTTCCTGGGTCGGGCCTGGGTGCATTTGTCTCCCAGGGACTGGTGGGCTCTTTGGGGCCTCGAAAGCACCAGCCCTTCTAAGAGCTGCAGACAGAGGCAACTGAAGAGGACCCAGTGCTGTCACTGACCTCCGTAAGATGGAACTGACCCAGCAACGGAGACTCCCGATGAAGAATTTTACGGAGCCAGTTTCAGAGATTGTAACAGAATAGTATCAGTTAAAAATGTAAAGGTTTGCCTGTATTCCTAACTGCACAGGCCGATGTTGGAGGGTGCCTTCAGCCAGTGAATCAGCTGGGCAACATATGGAGACCCCTTCCAATGGGAAAAAAATACAAATACAATAAAATCTCAGTCTGGTACTGATGGTTTTCTTCTCAAAATATGTGCTGCCTTCTGAAATACAAACTGGCACCATTTTTTTTTTCTACTCAAAATGTTAATTGTTGAGATGTTAAAGTCAGGAGGAAACAGTTCTTTCTAGTTCTCAAACATGAATGGAGATAAGGAAAAAGGGTCATCCATTTACTACACAACCATTTTAAATGTAATTTAAGATCTTTGTTTCATCTGAATGAGACTAGAAGGGGAGGAAGGGGAAAAACTTAAGAAGGTCATTTGCACTAGGAAGGGAGTCTTCAGGTTGACTCTTGCTGCTTTAACCTTTTTCCCTTTTTAAAAATTTTTTAATTTAATTTAATTTTTTTTTAAGACAGAAGATAAGGGGGGAAAACATTAAAAGGAAGAAAATTTAAAGACAGGATGGAGGGAAAACAAGCAGAAGAGAGTGTATCACAAGACACAGGGGAGCAGGTGGCTGGTCCAGTACCTATATTTAGTTATTCGGCGTTGTATGCACATATCAAAACATCAGACTGGGCCCAACTAATGTAAAACCTTCCCTTGCCAGCTAATAGTCCGTTTCCTTTAAGAAGGATCCTAGGAGTGAGCCCTGATTAGACAGGACACGTGGTGGCGAATGGGACAAGGACACAAAATGAAGGCAGCCACCTGCGAAGTCGGAGAGAGGGGCTTCAGGAGAAGCCACTGATATTGAACGTCAGGGAAATATTCGTTACCTACGTTATGTTGCAGCTTACATTAGCCCTGTCATTCTAATAAGTGTTTTGTTTTGTTTTGTTTTTTTCAAAACAGGGTTTCTCTGTGTAGCCCTGGCTGTCCTGGACTCGCTTTGTAGGCCAGGCTGGCCTCGAACTCAGAAATCCTATCTCTGCCTCCCCGAGTACTGAGATCACAGGCGTGAGTGAGCCGCTGTTCCTGGCTTCCAACAGTGTTTTAATGAGAGAAGTAAGAGACAGACATTTAAAACTAAAAAACGTGACTAAGTATTTTCAGATACTCTAGAACTCGTGCTGATTTGACTCGGGGTAGGTTTTGTTTTGTATAGCTCTGGCCAGACTCCCTCTGGGAGGCCTCCGGTTTGTCGGCCTTGCCCCTGCTTCCTCAGTCACGCACGGGTGACTCTTGGAGAAGTTAAAACATAATTCTCTTACAGCTACAAGGAAGCAAAGGGTAAGCCTGGATGAGAAAAGCCAAGGCCACAAGGGCTTGTGCTTCCGCTGGCTGCCACGAGAGGGCGGGAAAGAGCGGCACATTTCGCACCGCTGCGAAAACAGGTTACTTTCTGGCTAGCCCCGCCCGCCTTGCTTTAACTGCAGGCAGAAAGTGAAGGCCTTCCTACTGAGGGATTGCCGCGCTGAAGCTTGTTTGGTTGTTAGAGAGAGAGCTACAAAATATGATTTACTGGGGAAAGCGAACCATGGGGTAACAGAGAACCAAGAATGAATTTAGGTACTGTTGGGGTTAGGGAGAGCTGGGTTCCATGAATACTGGGAGCAAAGGCTCGCTTCTAAGTCTCCTCCAGCCCAGGGGCTTGCTGGGGTCCGCCGGCTTTAAGTGCAGTTTTGACCCCTGCTGCTGGATTCACGAACACGGACGTTCAAATCACACAGCCTTGAAGATGGCCTCTGGGGCATCCTTCCTGAATTTACATCCAGAGCTCCCAGAGTCTGCTTTCTCTTGGACAATCGCGATTCACACACTCTTATCCGCGAAGCATTGCTGGGCTGTGGTAATACGGTGTTTTCCAGTTAGGACTTTTCCGGGATCCAAATGCCCGTGAAACGTCTAATTTAAAGCCTGAGAATTCGGTGCCCTTCTAGAAATAACTTTCCAAAAATAAACCCCTCTAAAATACAAACGCAAGAACTATCAAACTGTAGGTCGTTCCTGACTATTAAAATATTCCTACAGCCCGGAGAGGTTGCCTGGGCAAAGGACTTCTTGCTTTGTTACCTCCAAGCCGAAAGAACCGCCTTCAAAAGGCGCAAGACATACGGAACAGCTATTTTATACGAAATTGTAGGTGGCTCTGAAAAGAGCCTTTGGGTTAGGAGGGAGATCAGCACCCTCACTTGGAGCTATGTGCCCCTTTCTGTCTCCGTGGGGACTAAGTACTCAGCAGGAGCTGTTCCTGAGGACAGACTTGTGCTAACCCGTGTCTCGGCATTTCTTCGAAGCTTGTGGAGCTGAGAGCTGAGGTAGGCTGACTTTGGTACCTCTGAGGCTCCGGAGGGAGGGCTTATAATCCAGGCAGAGACGCAGGACATTTGGAACCCCGACAGAATTATTCTTCAAGCGTTGAGAAAAATCCAGACACATTCTGTGCCGCCTCTGACTGCACTCCTTTGGCCCCATATCTGCCCTCACGCTTCAGATAGCATTTAAAATGCGTTGTATAGTAAAAATGGGGAACTGTTCTTTTGTTTGTAGCCCTGGTTGTCCTGGAACTAGCTGTATACCCTGGGCTGGCCTTGACCTCAGAGATCTACCTGCCTTTGCCTCCAGAGTGATTAAAGGCATCCAGTACCACCACCTAGCAAATGACACATTTTGGTTTTGTTTCTTTTTTGTTTGGTTGGTTGATTGGTTGGTTTTGTTTTTGTTTGTTGAGACAGGGTTTCTCTGTTCTTACAGAGAAAAATAATTATAGAAAATCCCAGGTAGGGTCAGGTTCAACTGCTGTACGCAGGCAGGTTACCAGAATGCCAGGAAGAGGGAGCAGAAACAGGAGAGTCACAGCTTTCTCTTTCACAGCTGGATGCCACTCTTGAGGACAATGAGAAGCCGCTGGCTTTTCCACTTCAAGACTTTGAGGGGAGAGCTGTGCCTTCTTCAGACTTGGAACTTCTGGCCTGAATTATTGGAAAGCTCCTAAAATACAGCACAGAGCTTTTTCATTTTTCATGATCTGGGGTTCAAGCTCTTTCCTCTCGGTCTTGTCCAAAATAGATGTTTTGGCTGCAGCCATTGCATCTGTATTCAAAGACAAAATTATTGTAAAGAATGGACCAAAAGGAGAGCTCCTGTTTTCTGAGTGCTGTAGTTTAGGGCAGATACTGCTCTTACAGTACATATGGGCTGATACTATGGAACTGGCAGCCTAGACTTGCTGCAGTTTCTGCAGAGGGGATGTTAGGAAAAAAAAAAATCAACAGCATTGTCATATGTAAGCCTGTGGGAATTTGTGGAAGTTAAAGTAAACTTCATCCACCCTTTCCCTTGAGCATGTGTGTGTGTGAATGCTCTTTGCTTACTTTCCTCTCTCCTTACCTATTTACAAGCAAGTAAACTGTAACTATCAGCGTAAGACAAGCAGGAAAAAGTTTGCTTTAGCCTGTGGAGGCCTCCACAGCAGCCTGCCCCTACACAGAAGCCAATCTCAGATCAAGGAGCCCTGTTTTACAGCCCCTTGAAGCTTTGGTTAGAAAAGGCCTTTTACAGTCCTGGCTGCAGGAGGGGAAAAGGTGACCAGTTATTAAAGTTTTCCTCCTTAGCAACAGTGTATCCGGTCCCTAGACCTAGAGAAGGAATCCTGGGCTCCCTCCCCCATTTCTTTTTCTTTCAATCACCTTTAGGATCGGTGCCTGAGCCATCAGCTCAGTGACCCAAGAGATAAAGCGAAAGGGGACTCCACATCCCTGCCCAGATCCTACCCTGGACCCTGGAACCTTGCCAAAGCAGAGAGAGACTTTAGAAGGTAAGAGAGAGGCCCTAGAAGACTTTAACAGACATCAGAGCAAAAGTCTCTTTTATTTACCTGATGTAACTTTTGTCTTGGAAACTTACTGCCTCTATGCTAACCTAGTCCTGGTCCTGGAAGCTTTTATTCTCCTTAAAATCTAATTTAGGCCTAGAATGCTTTTAGCCTCTGAGACTTACTGCTGAATGCCCTCACCCTTTCCAGCTCTTTCTGAACTCTGGCTGGTTGGTTCAACTCAGCTGTTTTGTCTCAAGGTCCTCTCCAAGATGACTGATTCCATCTGGCTTCTCTCTTCAGTTTCTAGCTGAATTGCTTTGCTTGGCCTCAAACTAACGCTATAGCAATCTGTTCTGATCTTCTGGCTCCTTCTCATTCTCTGGCTCATTCTGTCTTTACCTGTGTCAAGTTTGTTCTCCCTCAGCAACCTGTCTCTGTAACGGTCTCCTGGTAGAACTGGCTCTGAATTCCTCTAACTGTAGTGCCTCTCAACTGAACTGTCTGAAAAGCCTGACTAGAACTCAGAGATCTGTTTGCCTCTGTCTCCTGGAATTAAAGGCCTGTCTGTATTCCAGCCCTATCACACAGGCCTAGAAGGTCTTTGGATGTGATCTCTTGCCAGAGCAGCTGAGTTCTGAATTTAAATTCCGCCGCACATCAGGATAGGACAATACACTTACCAGACATCCCTTGAAAACAAAAGGATGTTTGCAGAGTTTTGGCAGACCACTGCCTTCACACTCCAGCAAGTATGTCCTTGGCCAGGTGTCATGTGTCTCTCATTTATCTTCTAGGAAAAGGTTCAATTAATTAGTAACATAAAAACCTGCTTTTTGTCTAGTAAGAAAAAAGCAAACATTGTCGTTTGGTAGCCTATGCACTGTTTATTATGTAATCAGAGCTGGAGCAGTATAATATGGTTGAGTGAAGACAGCACTCTGCTTCCTGAATAAGC